>NC_034189.2:22780573-22945573 GCF_002021735.2 Oncorhynchus kisutch | reverse complement strand
TCACTGCCTGTGGAAACAGACGGTTTTTGACCCATTCCGCCTCACGCCCGATTACTTCCCAGCACCCGGTCGTAAAGCAAAGTGTATCTTCAGACACATGCATCACTCGATGATCATTTGTACATGTTTTTTTCTTCTTCATGTATTACGGAGTAGATGTCAAAAAAGCAAGTTTAATGTATAAAATGTGTTCAAAGTATTTCATCAGACCATTTATCTGTGCACTTGTATCATGATTCGGGGTAATTCCATTTCAGCGCAGTCAACTCAAGATGTACATTTCAATTCCAATTTTCAGCATCAAAATGTATACTTCCTGAATTGACCCCAAATATGACTTAAATCTTTCAAGAAGTGTATCCAACCGCCGTTATTGCAGTACCATTAGCAGCAACTGTTCTTTGGTTTCTCTCCTCTGACATCATTGTTTTTCATTATCTCATTGATGTCTGCTGGGCCTTTGTTTTAGATTTCACCCAGATAGACTGAGGTGTAGGACTCACTATACTACCTTTTCCCATCACGCACAATTTCCCAACTCTTTCATCATTCTAAATGCATCTAAATGGGTCTTGGGAAAGAATAAGCGTCTATAACCGTATCTTTGTGTTGGTAAGGGAGTGGGAATCTTTGATGATTTTTCCTCACGTGAAATGCATTTACAAATACCTTGTGGAGGCCAATAAAAGGTTTACTATTTAATTAGGTATAAGGGCATCCAGCAATAACCGGCACGCTGTTGATCAATGAGATGACTGAGTAGCCTTCCTTCAACGTCAGCCACATAGGAAAAAGGCATAACTTCATAAGGTTAAGGTTTGAATCTCTATTGCGTAACGGTTAAGGTGTTGTCTTGACTGTTGCTGGTCCCGGGTTTGAGTCTCGGTCAGGGCTACCCACCGAATTCACTGCAATACTAAATTCTTTCAATGCAAGTGGCTTCACCTGTTATTGTATGTAACATCTTGATTTATCTGGAAGACAGGTTGATATATAACTTGTGTCTTGACTCTGGAGTTTGTGACAGTCAACCATTGTCAGCTTAACTCCAGTGTTGTGTCAGTTACCTGTAGAACTGGTGCTAAAACGCCTCATTTAAAACATGCCCTGCCATCAAAACACACAATACAGATTACAGAGCAAAAGCACTTCATTCTATGAAGCTGTCTTTACTCAATACCTGTCATAGCTGTAACAGTTTTCTTGAGAAACTGCAAGCTAGCTGAGTTATCAAACTTTTGGGGGGAAAACAAGCTATGACATCTTCCCCTACCAGCAAAATATTTACTCTGAAATGATGAAACCTTTCTTTCTCTATTCATTTCTGCTTTAATCCAGCTGATCTACAACATACCCCCCGGGGCACACGCAAATAAAGGGAAACTTGTGTTCTACTTTGGAGACTTTCAGAGTCTTGCCGCTGAACTAACGTCAAAATGCACGGAGGCCTCAGAGACAAACGCGCAAAACATATAAATGCCCAATTACAGTAGCTTCAAAGAGAGACACAATAAAAAATTAATAACGGGGAGGCATCAAGTATTCCACAATGGCTAGGTTATGTAAGTGGCCTAAATAAAGAGAACAGACAGGGGTTTTGTTTTCGTTGAGAGCAAAAAGGGGGTGGAGGGATGGGGGGGGGCACAAGAGGGACTAAGCATTGTGAAGACAACACACCACTCTTTCAAAGACCTCAAAATAGCTCCTCCCTCAAGTTGTCAACCCAATGCACTTTGACGTCGACTCGTTACCTCAATTCAACTTCAAGGCTGCAGACTTTTGAGCATTTCCACCAAGAAACGTCTCATCCCTGGACGACACGGTGCATATCCTGTGTACTACTACAAGCCTAATTTCAGCTATAGCATAATGTCTGTGGACACAGAAATGGGGGAAATGTGAAAACAGGGTGAGAATAAAATATGTTAGTCTGCACTATGTCTGACTAAGGATCAATATACTGTATAACATCCCACAGAACCCAAATATAACATAGAGATAACAGGAGCGGGTGATGGGAATCATTAGCTAGTTGGCGTTAGCTGAAGGGCATTATCAAGAGACATGATGTAATGCAGGCTAGCTTGTGTGGTCTATGGGATTTGCATATTCACAGATAATTAGGTCTGTCCCTTCCACTAGCTGTCGTTACTCCAAAAAGAAGAGCATCTAAAAGAAGAGATAGGTTACCGTCGTATCCTCAGAGGAAGTGAGGAGTTCTTATTCATTACGTTGAAGAGTGAAGGAATAGTGAATTAATGGTCAATTTGCTCAAGACAAACTATGAATATTACAGAACACTGAAGTCACTTCAATATTAATATTGGGAGCAACAGGGAAAACACTTGCCCCGAGCCATGAAATTAATCAATAATAGCTGCATGCCTGTGTCATTTTTTATTAGTCTTTGGTGGCACAAATTGGTTTAAATCTGATTGAAATGAAATGAACAGGTTTTCTACTGCTTATTCATGATATATTACATTAACAGATAAGGACTCCTCGCAGCTTGTTATATCATTGCAATATACCAGGTTGGTCGCAGACACTGTGGCGGCATCAGAATCTGAGTTTCAGATGGTTACATTATGGGTATTTTCTGACTCACGTTGGGAATGATTATAGAGCAAACTGATTTGATTTACTATTTATGCGCCGTTGTCATCTGTGGGAAACTTGGTCATCCATTTCACCCAATCTGATCAATTTGACATGGTTTAACTATCAAGGGGAAAGCCATTCCTAGCTTGGACCTCGGGAAATCATTGAACATGATCTGAAATACATAGTTTGAAGTATGATTTGTGTTCAGTTGTAAGAGAGAGGTGTTATTTTCTATTGTATAAGATGGCATAGAGTATAACATAACTACACCAAAAAAAAAAGCTATACACTGTTTGATTATATCGAACATCCATGCATTTTACTTGGGACATGATGCCTATGAGCCCATGTAAAATATGTTTTTTATTGTAAGCCTTCACTGCTGAACCCCTTATTTCACACATATAACACTACAATAATGCATCAGTTGAATAACTTGCCAAGGTCTCCAGGCTTGCATATATACCCTTTTGTCATGTTCCCAATAGGGATACCTCTGTGCTATTGTGCTGCTGTTGATAGCCCAAGCAATGAGTCATGACAATAACACAAATCATGCGTATCCCAGGGGGCATGAGTCTCCATCACGGCTCCTATTCCTGCAAGATAAACAACCTGCAATAGCTTTAAGTCTCTTCAGCACAATACAGAGTGGATGGAAGTGTCAAAATGGGGTTTATTATCTTGCTTCTGTGTTGCTTTGTTAGAGATAATTAGCATGAAGTACGAGTGGAGGCTTCTTGATATGCCATGTAATCTATGCCATTTAACAGACGCTTTTATCCAAAGCGATTTACAGTCATACGTGCATACGGGTGGCCCCAGCAGGAATCAAACCCACTATCCTATCGTTGCAAGCGCCATACTCTACTAACTGAGCCAGGATCAAATCATGATTGAAGCATCAGTGCTAAGACCTACCATGATTGACAGTTGTTCCACCGTTTTGCTTAGGTTACGTAAGTGTCCCTATACTATAGCATCCAATTACTTGAGCTGTCAAAATGGGGCACCTAGGCTCACAGATGCATGCAATTGCGTCATGAATACCTGTTATTTTTACCATTCACCAGTACTCATGCAGAGAGGGTATAAGACACTGGGAAGGCAGACAGCGTTGGTTCGACTCAAATCCTTGCAGTGACAGCCTGTAATCTTCTATCTTGAGAGAAAGGTAAGAAACCTGTTTGATCTTTTGACTGAGGATTATGGAACGAATGGGAGACAGAGGTAAAAGGAGCTCTATACATTTGGTGTAGTCTCTCCTTGAATAAGAGGACACTTTTCTTGAGCCATTACGCCTTACGTTACCCAGCACAGATCGAAATGACATTTTACAATAACATTTGTTGCCATATCAGTTGTAATGAGAATAGAAAATGCCAGTTACATCCCCACTCTATTATGCCTCAGCTTAGTCAGTCAGGAAGTGATGTAACCTATCATAAGTAAATGAGATTTATAACAGCAACACAGTTGTGTCAACTTGTTAGAAGTAAGTAGCTTTTTCTTGAACCAGAACGGTCCATACGGTAGGAGGCCATCTCCTGTTTCTGTAGCATGAGGCAGCTTGATGTACAAATACACCCCCTAGACAGGGCGCTAGTCTATCGCAGGACCAGGGTCAGTTGGTGTGGTCCATTCCTGGGCCCATCACTATTTATATTCTGCAAAACCACATGTTGCAATGCTATTACTTCACAATGTTAGCTGCAATGTACATTTTTGGAGACCAAACCAAGTCAGGGAGTTTAGCATGGCAATTATGCGACTGCGAAGTAGAACCGCTCTAAATGAATTGGACGATGATGTAGTCATGTAAGCACTAATCCCTGAATGAAACCCCATCTCTAACATAAGCATCCATGTCCTTTTGTCACTATGTTTAGTGTTCAAAGGACCATGAGTGGGTTCTGGTGAAAGCCTCCATTGCCCATTGAACACCTCAGCGTCCCAATGAAATCCCCCTGCTTACGCTGCATCCCAAATGGCACCCTATTCCCTATATAGTGCACTACTTTTGACCAGGACCTATAAGGAATAGGGTGCCATTTGGGATGCATATAGAAAGCTGTTGCAGGCCTTCCTCCTCGAGACATGCTCCTTTCCAATTATGAAGAAATATGGAAGGGAGACAGCAACTGTCACAGGTTCCCCCCCCCCCCCCCCCCCCCCCCCCATCTCCCTCACCTTCCCTACGAAATTTCATTTTAATTAATCTCTGGCAGAAATCGGCAGCTCGGCGACACGCGACACACATCACGGGCCCCTGAAGTACATCCAATTTTCTGTCTCAATAGGCATTAAATTAGCAAGAACATTTCCACCGTCGTCACCCCTGCGCATATAACAAATGGAATACATTTGGCGACGTGACATAATGGAGCGCTAACAAATGACTCGCTTGCGTGGACGTTGGGAGGGAGACAGAGCAGGTGAATCACTACCTTGGGCGCTCTGTCATGTAGTCGCTTAGGAGTTCGAAATGTGCAGAAAGGCAGATTTGGGGATGTGGAATGGAATGGAATGGGAAGGAGACTTTCTGCTCTCTGTGGATTCATGTGGATATCTTCCAGGGCAGTGATATCATGTTTGCTTTTACAGAACGTCAATGGACTCTTTCTGGGCTCGTACCCATGGATGTTCCCGAAGTAATGGTGTGTGTTTACCTTTTTCGATTATGACTACCTCAACTACAGTGTAATGTTCTGGCTGACTGCCAAGCCTAAAGAGTGACCACCCCAAAAAGCAGCTTCTTGATTTGAAAACGAACTATGTGGCATCGATATGAGTCCGAAACATTTATTCTAGTGTCAAAATTGACTACAAAGTGTAAATAAAAGGTGGTGTGTCACGGAATGAAGGGTACCGTAACAGTTTTATTTGGTTTGGGTTTATTTAAATCCTGCCCACATGCCCACAGCTGGTAGCACCCAAGTAATCATCAATTCAGAGCACAGCTGCACACAACCCAATCAATTTGGTCAATTTGGTTTGACATTCAATATCCCTATAGGACCAGTTAGAGAGGAACCATCAGTAAATTACACAATGTACATGGGTCAATATTTTAAAATGTCAATACCTCCACATTTCAATTACCTAAAAACCTCAAAACAACTATAAATTGTGGAAATGCATATACACATATTGAAAGCCTTTAATGAGATAATTAAAAGATGTGAAAAATGAAAATATTGTCTCATCTACAGTACATTGTGTAATTTATTGACGGTCCCTAGCCCCAGAGATAAGCTATCCAATGTCAAACCAACTTTGCAATAGCTGCACACCAGCTGGCTGAAGCTAATTGGCAAAAGAAATAGGCTAGCTAGTCTAGGCGACTTCAAGACACAAGGCCTAGTTAGACTGTATCAAGTTATCTAGAAGGGTGACTGACCGTAACCTGTGTACTGTTTTGGCAGAGTGAATGTATAAACGCTTGCCATGTGCGAACACATACACACAAGAGATACCCACATTAAACCACTCCCCCAAGACTACTTTCGTTTGGCTTCAGTCATGGCCGCTGCATTAATGATCAAGCCGAAAAACAGAGCCACACCAGGAAGGGCTGAAACTCATTGGCTAAAACTCGAATTGCTAGGGGGCTGGCCCATATGGGGAGAAATGTAGGGAAAATGGAATGGCACAGCTAAAAACAACTGTCGCTTTCAAACCAGGGCGTTTTGTGGCTAATTGAGGTAAAACAGTAATACTGCTCATAGATTACGCATGTATGAACTACACATTGATGCATCCAGACCAAAACAGGAGTTTTTTCAAATGTTGCTCGTCTGACTCTGAATTTGATTTGTGTAAATTGATTTCATTTATGAATACAACACATGCTATTATTGGCACATGTGAGTGTTTGCTGCATTTAGAATAACGTATTAAAAGTCATGTTTTTTTTTGTTGATTTATTTGATTAAGTATTAAATCCACTGGGAACACCAAAGTAATGTCTGTAAAGAGAAAAGACATGTGGTATGTGTGTGTGCTCTAATTTTGACCAGGGCCCACACCCTAGATAGTGTGCTACTTACTTAAGTCGTGCACAATACAGGGAATAGGGTGTTATTTGAGACACATCCTATGTCTCTGGAACTCTTAGAACTGTTACAATCATCCAACGTAGGCTACTCTGATTCCCTCCGATGTGATACGGCACAAACAGAATACGACTTTGTCATGCGATCCTCAAAAGTCACACTATCTATGCTCGGATGAACAAAAAGACGAAGGCTCATTTCAAATGCATTACGTGCACACACACTTCCCTTACACAGTAGAAACTTCCATTCCTTCACCACATGCTCTCCAGTCGGCACACATCACCGTCTGATACTGTCCACTCTGCTCTATATTCCTGAAAGATACTGCATATATCATTAAAGTGGTAATCTGGGATTTAAACAATAGTGGGCACCCCGCCATTTTGGGTTAACAAATGAGGGATGGAGCTGGAGAAATGAAACCACTCTCAAATTCAAAGACTGAGCATTGGATGCAAGGACTAACCATCTATTTGATGAAAATAATCATTTTAAAGCCATAGAGCTATGCAAATGAACAAATCTAAAAGTTGATGTACCGATCCCAAATTGCCCCTTTGAAAAGAAACAACCGTCCTCTTTCATACAACTTTGAAAGGGTGGATTCAAAATTCTAGTTCTTCTACGCTCGCGCTCTATGGCCGTTGTGTTCTGCCCAACAAAATGGACACTATCTTTCACTGTGGAATCCAGGTCAGGCAATTCACAAAGCCTCATCCAAACCCATGATCTGCTCTCTCTTTTCACCGATCCCTTTGTTCATGCTGTCGGCATGCTTTAGATGGCAGCCGTGTGTGTCATCGTGTGAGCGGACACCTAATGAGGGAATCACGACTTAAAGCTTGTGTGAGGATAGCGATAGATTGCACAGGTGAGGTATCCTATCAGAGCACTGCATAGTTGGATATAGTAGCATGTGGTACATTAATCTCAAATCATTGCTGGCGTATTGAAAATGTCATTTTTGTCACTGTTTGGTTGAAAAGGTTACAGTGTAATTATAGGCAGTTCCACCATTAGTTACTCTAAGGCCCATGTGTCATGATTAATTTGTTTGGTCATGTACTTTATTGTTATTGATCTGTATTTACATTATTGTTGCCATTGGAGAAGGTGTGGTCCATATAGAAGTTTTGGTGGAGCTGTCCATTCAGCACCACAAATAGCCTGGTCAGCCTGGTCAGGCCCATGGACAGCGCCTTATAAATCAATCCCCGATAACAGTGTTTGCGGTCTTAGTTGGTCTTGGTCTTTCCAGCTCAAAGGCCTCTGGTACTCTATCCATTAACGAGCACTGTGATACTTCACCATTTTTGAAATATCAAGTATCTATTCTGTATTATTAGTGTGTGTGTGTGTGTGTGTGTGTGTGTGTGTGTGTGTGTGTGTGTGTGTGTGTGTGTGTGTGTGTGTGTGTGTGTGTGTGTGTGTGTGTGTGTGTGTGTGTGTGTGTGTGTGTGTTTGTGTGTGTGTGTGTTTGTGTGTGTGTGTGCATGTGTGTGTGTGTGTGTGTGTGCATGCGTGTGTGTGTGTGTATAGAGATTCAGTGCAAACACTATCTAAGGTGCAAATAGTCTCTAAGAGTCTCTAAGGTGCAGGTCCAAGCAGGAAGACAGCTAGGGATAGCTGTTTTGGAGGAAGCTGTCTCGGAGCCTGTCGGTCCGACACCACAAAATGCTCTCGACGGTACAGCTGTAGAACTTATTGAGGATCTGAGGGCCCAAATTTCTGCAGTCGCCTGCGGTTAAAGAAGGTTTGTTGCAACGCCTTCTCCATGGTGTCGGTGTGATTGGTCCATGTCAGTGTAACGGCGTTCTTCGTTTGTTGAAAGAGAGTCGGACCGAAATGCAGCGTGGTGGTTACTCATGTCTTTAATGGAAAAAGTGACGATACATGAAATAACTAAATAAATACAAAAAACAACAAACGGAACGTGAAACCTAATTACAGCCTATCTGGTGACACAACACAGAGACAGGAACAATCACCCACGAAATACAAAGCGAAACTCAGGCTACCTAAATACGGTTCCCAATCAGAGGCAACGAGAAGCACCTGACCCTGATCGAGAACCGCCTCAGGCAGCCAAGCCTACACTCGACACACCCCTAATCAACCACAATCCCAATGCCTACAAAAAAAACCAATACGACAACACAATAACCCATGTCACACCCTGGCCTGAACAAATAATTAAAGAAAACACAAAATACTAAGACCAAGGCGTGACAGTCAGGTCCTCTGTTGACCCTCGCTACTGCAGTTGCATTAGGATGTGTTCAGACCCAGGACCCAGACCCCACTAACATTAATAAAGAGCTGTGCAGCTAGTTACACACTGCTTTTAACAACAATGTTTTCAACTGACATATTTGACACACATTAACACTGTGCGTGTTCATTTATACAGTAATTAATACTCAACATGTCCTCACCTGCTACACCACCATGTCTGTGTCAATAACTGACTTCACCTGTATTGCATCACTTTGCACTTCAAAGTAAATCTCTGCTCTGTTAAAAGTATACTCAAGAAAACCTCTAATTTATCATAGTAATTAAGGAATAACATTAAAGCAGAGTAATATACCCCACTAACATTAAACAACTTTACAGAAAAACCTACATTTGCTAAAACAAGTCAATCAAATCAATGATGAGAGAATAGTCCAATTAACTGATAATTGACACAGATATATTCCCAGGTGGGGAAATGTTGAATAATTAGTACTGTATGAATGAACATGCACAATGTCGACATGTGTTAAATATTTAAGTTGAAAACATTGTATGTATGTTGAAAACACTGTTTGTGTGTGTGTAACCAGTTGCAAAGACTTTTTTAGTTAAGATGCTCAAATAATAATTTAGAGTTGAATGAACGTATGACACAACTGGCTGTGGAACCAGTTACTTAATAATAATTCACTGAAAGAACTAGATGTGTTTTTTTCTTACAGCGTGAGTAAGAGAAATTGCTAATAATGCCGATATACTTGCAATCAAAGCCTATTATGTGATCTCTATACTAGTCTTATGGGGCGTAAAAGCATGGCTGAGCACACTGTTGCATAACCTTCCTGCCGTTTATCCTCCTCCCTTTGTCTCCTGCGTTTTAATTGGCTCAGACTGATTCAACCTTCCAACCCAGTCGGTTCCTAGCACATCCTGGCGCTAAGCATTATTCCACGCTAATTACCAACACAGCCTGCAATAATCTGCTTCATAACGAGCCTCCCTCCTGCTGATTTATCCCTTCTTACTTCTCTTTCTCTTTCTCTTTCTCTTTCTCTTTCTCTTTCTCTTTCTCTTTCTCTTTCTCTTTCTCTTTCTCTTTCTCTTTCTCTCTCTCTCTCTCTCTCTCTCTCTCTCTCTCTCTCTCTCTCTCTCTCTCTCTCTCTCTCTCTCTCTCTCTCTCTCTCTCTCTCTCTCTCT
Organism: Oncorhynchus kisutch; assembly: GCF_002021735.2. NCBI lineage: Eukaryota > Metazoa > Chordata > Actinopteri > Salmoniformes > Salmonidae > Oncorhynchus > Oncorhynchus kisutch. The sequence goes on along the minus strand of NC_034189.2, from coordinate 22,935,476 downwards.
CTCTACTTTACCCTTTTGGCTCAACTTATCCCACTCTCTCTGTACCTCATATTGCAGCTTGTAGAACAATCTTAAAATGATATAATTTTGTGTGTGTGTGTGACTCTCCTATTGGTGTAAGTTGAGCCAAAGGGGTATGTTGAGCCACCCTGGTTTCTGGGAAACCATACACAAAATTAATCATATGACCAAATATTTAGGAAGAGGTCATCATTTCAGTCTGTGAAGGAAGAAACCACATGGGAAAAGTATTGTCTTAGAGGTTTCATGCTGCTTGTATCTAAACCAAAGTAGATAATTTTAAGATTGTTATATACATCAGTTGGGGACTCTATACGCTGCAATATGAGGTCCTAAACCTAGCATGGAAGTGCATCCTTTTAGCTGTGTGGGCTAAAATAGTGAGTTGAGCCAATGGCCATGGGTGAGTTAAGCCAATGGCAAGTTGAGCAAATTGAAGTGTTTTCTTCCTAGGCATAATGCAAGGCTTAATACCGGGCCTTGCCTATGTTAAACGTGTTTAAAAAAGTAAAAAGTGTTAAGCCTGTGTTAAAATATGCTTAAGATTATTAGAAGACAAAAAAGTGATTGTGATTGTATTGAATTGTGTTTGGAAAATAAAGATAGGCATGGTTGTTAAGAACTAGTGGTAATATTTCATTCACCACATAAATGTGTCGGCGGCTTAACTTACCCTGACCAAAAAAAGATACCGCTTTTTTGGACAAGCTATGTACTTCATGTTTTCACAACAGTAACGTTTATGAATTCTGCTCATTTCCAGGGATACACAACATCCTGAAATATATGTAGATATCTTTGTTAGAAAAAATACTATGTTTCGGAATGCAAAGAATGGCTCGACTTACCCCACTCTCCCCTAAATCCTTTTCCGTGTCCATGTTTGCCCAGATATCGGTGAGGTAACTTCTCACACACGGCGCTACAGCTTCGAGAACCCTGTCCTTCAAGACTAATGACGGTTAAAAAGCAATCAGGTGATAGCAGCGGTCGTGGGCAGTATATCTGCGTGTTTTATGGCTCACGCCATGTCATGGCTCCAGCACTGTTTAAATGATTGCTATGTAAATCACCTGAAATGCTTTCGTATTGGAAAGCAGCAGATTTAAGGTGCTGGTGGAGGCGCTGAGACTAAGTGGACAGTAACCCGATACTTGAGGGGGCTTTGGAGAGGGCCCTCCTCTGCTCATTTATCAGCGTGTCTGTCTAGCGTGTGTGGACGCCATGTTCTAAGAAGTTCTCTCCCCGCTGAAACAAATGAAGCCCTCTTCCCATACTTTATGCACATGGTGGTTTCTGCTTACTGTGTTGAAATGGGGCCCTGTAATCAAAGTTTTGACTGTGTTGCAGAAGCACTGTTACTTTCAAGTACTTAAAGAGTTTACATATGACCCTTTTTTTTACTTTGTATAACCTTATCTTAAGTTGTACATTAAGTTGTACATTTGTTTTTACACTGCTGCTACTCGCTGTTTATTATCTATGCATATAGTCACTTTACAAATGACCTCGACTAACCTGTACCCCCCACACATTGACTCGGTACCGGTACCCCCTGTATGTAGCCTCGTTAATGTTATGTAAATGTATTGTGTTACTTTTTGATTGATAAGATTTTATAAACTTTAGTTTATTTAGTCAATATTTTCTTAACTCTATTTCTTGAACTGCATTGTTGGTTAAGGGCTTGTAAGTTAAGCATTTTACGGTAAGGTCTACACCTTTTGTATTCGGCTCATGTGACAGATACAATTTCATTTGATTAGGTTGCAAGCGCACACTTTGAGAAAAGTGTGGAGAATTGTGAAGCAGTATCTGGTTTGTGATATCACATTCTGTCTCACTGTTTCACTGACGCCTATTCGAATCATTAAACGCTAAATCACCCCAGCAGACTGATATAAGCCATGAGTAAGGTCAGGGTTTTATAAAGAACTGGCCTGCTCAACTCAATATTCTTCATTCAAAAGTCTTTGAGCGGGGTTTTAAGGGCATATTATAACTAATTGAGAGTAGGCCTTGTCTTTAGCAGTGGTGGAAAGTGCTTAAGTAAAAATACTAAGTTGTTCTTTGGCGTTATCTGTACTCAAATCAAATCAAATCACATGTATTTATATAGCCCTTCGTACATCAGCTGATATCTCAAAGTGCTGTACAGAAACCCAAAAAGTATTATTTACCTCAAATCTGTAATCCTCCAAGAAGCTAGCCAGAAACTCCAAGAAGCTAGCCAGAAACTAGCCAGAAGCTAGCCAGGAGCTAGCCAGAAGCTAGCCCAGAAGCTAATCCAGAAGCTAATCGGAAGCTAGTTCAGAAGCTAGTTCGCTTCTTTACTGTCAAATCGTTAGTATTCAGCTAACCACGGTTTGTGGTCATCAGCTATCCTTTAGCTCGAAAATCTATCGCCAGTTTTGTACGGCGCAGCGCAGCGCGGCTCGGAACGGAACATACCGGACCAATTTTTCTCTCCATGTCCCTGGATTTCAACCGCTCTCTGGACATTCATACCTGGATCTCACAGCTAGCTAGCTGCTATCCGTGTGACTATCGGCCTTCGTCGATTCCGGAGCAAACATCAATTATTCCGGAGCTAGCCAGCTCCGTCAATCACTCCTGAGTTCCATCAATCACTCCTGGGCTGCAGTCACCTATCCGGACCCGTTTTTCTGCCTACGCGGAGCCCCACCGGGCCTTCACAACTGGACTGCCGACGTTATCTACCCGAAGGAGTTATCCGGCTGGCTCCTCCGTCGCGACGTTACCTGAACGCCCATCTGCGGCCTGCTAACCGTTAGCTGTCTTATCGGCTGCTATCTGAATAGTCAATCGGACAATTTATTTATTTATTTTTATTATTATTATGTTTTCTTCTTGGGCCTCTATAACTATATCTATTGTTTTTATTTTTGTTGTTGTTGTGTGATTTGGATTAATCCCCTCTACCACACGGAACCCCACTAATCTACTGACGGAACGCAAGAGGTGGCTAATAACAGACCTCCATCCTATGCTAGCTTGCTAAGCCTTAAACACGGGCACCCTCATAGATATCATCCTAACCAACTTGCCCTCTAAATACACCTCTGCTGTCTTCAACCAAGATCTCAGCGATCACTGCCTCATTGCCTGTATCCGTAATGGGTCAGCGGTCAAATGACCTCCACTCATCACTGTAAAACGCTCCCTGAAACACTTCAGCGAGCAGGCCTTTCTAATCGTCCTGGCCGGGGTATGCTGGAAGGATATTGATCTCATCCCGTCAGTAGAGGATGCCTGGATATTTTTTTTAAATGCCTTCCTAACCATCTTAAATAAACATGCCCCATTCAAGAAATTTAGAATCAGGAACAGATATAGCCCTTGGTTCTCCCCAGACCTGACTGCCCTTAACCAACACAAACACATCCTATGGCATTCTGCATTAGCATCGAACAGCCCCCGTGATATGCAGCTGTTCAGGGAAGCTAGAAACCATTATACACAGGCAGTTAGAAAAGCCAAGGCTAGCTTCTTCAAGCAGAAATTTGCTTCCTGCAACACTAACTCAAAAAAGTTCTGGGACACTGTAAAGTCCATGGAGAATAAGAACACCTCCTCCCAGCTGCCCACTGCACTGAAGATAGGAAACACTGTCACCAATGATAAATCCACCATAATTGAGAATTTCAATAAGCATTTTTCTACGGCTGGCCATGCTTTCCACCTGGCTACTCCTACCCCGGTCAACAGCACTGCACCCCCAACAGCAACTCGCCCAAGCCTTCCCCATTTCTCCTTCTCCCAAATCCGTTCAGCTGATGTTCTGAAAGAGCTGCAAAATCTGGACCCCTACAAATCAGCTGGGCTAGACAATCTGGACCCTTTCTTTCTAAAATTATCTGCCGAAATTGTTGCCACCCCTATTACTAGCCTGTTCAACCTCTCTTTCGTGTCGTCTGAGATTCCCAAAGATTGGAAAGAAGCTGCGGTCATCCCCCTCTTCAAAGGGGGGGGACACTCTTGACCCAAACTGCTACAGACCTATATCTATCCTACCATGCCTTTCTAAGGTCTTCGAAAGCCAAGTCAACAAACAGATTACCGACCATTTCGAATCTCACCATACCATCTCTGCTATGCAATCTGGTTTCAGAGCTGGTCATGGGTGCACCTCAGCCATGCTCAAGGTCCTAAACGATATCTTAACCGGCATCGATAAGAAACATTACTGTGCAGCCGTATTCATTGATCTGGCCAAGGCTTTCGACTCTGTCAATCACCACATCCTCATCAGCAGACTCGACAGCCTTGGTTTCTCAAATGATTGCCTCGCCTGGTTCACCAACTACTTCTCTGATAGAGTTCAGTGTGTCAAATCGGAGGGTCTGCTGTCCGGACCTCTGGCAGTCTCTATGGGGGTGCCACAGGGTTCAATTCTTGGACCGACTCTCTTCTCTGTATACATCAATGAGGTCGCTCTTGCTGCTGGTGAGTCTCTGATCCACCTCTACGCAGACGACACCATTCTGTATACTTCCGGCCCTTCTTTGGACACTGTGTTAACAACCCTCCAGGCAAGCTTCAATGCCATACAACTCTCCTTCCGTGGCCTCCAATTGCTCTTAAATACAAGTAAAACTAAATGCATGCTCTTCAACCGATCGCTACCTGCACCTACCCGCCTGTCCAACATCACTACTCTGGACGGCTCTGACTTAGAATACGTGGACAACTACAAATACTTAGGTGTCTGGTTAGACTGTAAACTCTCCTTCCAGACCCATATCAAACATCTCCAATCCAAAGTTAAATCTAGAATTGGCTTCCTATTTCACAACAAAGCATCCTTCACTCATGCTGCCAAACATACCCTTGTAAAACTGACCATCCTACCAATCCTCGACTTTGGCGATGTCATTTACAAAATAGCCTCCAATACCCTACTCAACAAATTGGATGCAGTCTATCACAGTGCAATCCGTTTTGTCACCAAAGCCCCATATACTACCCACCATTGCGACCTGTACGCTCTCGTTGGCTGGCCCTCGCTTCATACTCGTCGCCAAACCCACTGGCTCCATGTCATCTTCAAGACCCTGCTAGGTAAAGTCCCCCCTTATCTCAGCTTGCTGGTCACCATAGCATCTCCCACCTGTAGCACAAGCTCCAGCAGGTATATCTCTCTAGTCACCCCCAAAACCAATTCTTTCTTTGGCCGCCTCTCCTTCCAGTTCTCTGCTGCCAATGACTGGAATGAACTACAAAAATCTCTGAAACTGGAAACACTTATCTCCCTCACTAGCTTTAAGCACCAACTGTCAGAGCAGCTCACAGATTACTGCACCTGTACATAGCCCACCTATAATTTAGCCCAAACAACTACCTATTTCCCAACTGTATTTAATTAATTTATTTATTTTGCTCCTTTGCACCCCATTATTTTTATTTCTACCTTGCACATTCTTCCATTGCAAAACTACCATTCCAGTGTTTTACTTGCTATATTGTATTTACTTTGCCACCATGGCCTTTTTTGCCTTTACCTCCCTTCTCACCTCATTTGCTCACATTGTATATAGACTTGTTTATACTGTATTATTGACTGTATGTTTGTTTTACTCCATGTGTAACTCTGTGTCGTTGTATCTGTCGAACTGCTTTGCTTTATCTTGGCCAGGTCGCAATTGTAAATGAGAAATTGTTCTCAACTTGCCTACCTGGTTAAATAAAGGTGAAATAAAAAAATAAATAAAAAATCTGCCTCGTTTGTAAATGATGTCTGAGTGATGGAGTGTGCCCCTGGCTACCCGTAAATAAATAAAAAACAAGAAAATTGTGCCATCTGTGCATTTATATATTCAGAAGCCTATATACTGCAAATATAAAGGTGTGTTTTTATATACTGTATCATGCATATATGACACTATTCCTAAGATGGGTGATTCTGTGTATTTAGATTTAGATGCATAGTTTATTAGTCACATGCACAGGGTTGCAGATGTAAATGCAGGGTACAGTGAAGGTCAAAGGAGTTTATTAGTCACATGCAGAGGGTTGCAGATGTAAATGCAGGGTACAGCGAAGGTCAAAGGAGTTTATTAGTCACATGCAGAGGGTTGCAGATGTAAATGCAGGGTACAGTGAAGGTCAAAGGAGTTTATTAGTCACATGCAGAGGGTTGCAGATGTAAATGCAGGGTACAGTGAAGGTCAAAGGAGTTTATTAGTCACATGCAGAGGGTTGCAGATGTAAATGCAGGGTACAGTGAAGGTCAAAGGAGTTTATTAGTCACATGCAGAGGGTTGCAGATGTAAATGCAGGGTACAGTGAAGGTCAAAGGAGTTTATTAGTCACATGCAGAGGGTTGCAGATGTAAATGCAGGGTACAGCGAAGGTCAAAGGAGTTTATTAGTCACATGCAGAGGGTTGCAGATGTAAATGCAGGGTACAGTGAAGGTCAAAGGAGTTTATTAGTCACATGCAGAGGGTTGCAGATGTAAATGCAGGGTACAGCGAAGGTCAAAGGAGTTTATTAGTCACATGCAGAGGGTTGCAGATGTAAATGCAGGGTACAGCGAAGGTCAAAGGAGTTTATTAGTCACATGCAGAGGGTTGCAGATGTAAATGCAGGGTACAGTGAAGGTCAAAGGAGTTTATTAGTCACATGCAGAGGGTTGCAGATGTAAATGCAGGGTACAGCGAAGGTCAAAGGAGTTTATTAGTCACATGCAGAGGGTTGCAGATGTAAATGCAGGGTACAGTGAAGGTCAAAGGAGTTTATTAGTCACATGCAGAGGGTTGCAGATGTAAATGCAGGGTACAGTGAAGGTCAAAGGAGTTTATTAGTCACATGCAGAGGGTTGCAGATGTAAATGCAGGGTACAGCGAAGGTCAAAGGAGTTTATTAGTCACATGCAGAGGGTTGCAGATGTAAATGCAGGGTACAGCGAAGGTCAAAGGAGTTTATTAGTCACATGCAGAGGGTTGCAGATGTAAATGCAGGGTACAGCGAAGGTCAAAGGGAAGCTAATAAAACAATACAAATAAAATAATAATAATAAACACTGCCCACGTCTAAGTGATGGAAACGGGGAGAACAGTCCGTGGCTCTGGTGGCTGGGGTCCCTGATGATCGACTTGGCCTTCCTGCGACACCTGGTGTTGTAGGTGTCCTGTAGGTCAGGCAGTGTGCACCCAATTGTTCATTCGGCTGCGCGTACCACCCTCTGTAGCGCCTTGTGGTCTGTGACGATGGAGTTGCTGTACCAGGCTGTGATGTAGCCCGACAGTATGCTCTCAATGGTGCTCCTGTAGAACACTGTGAGGGCCCTCAGGGACAGACCAAATTTCTTCAGCCTCCTAAGGTTGAAGAGTCACTGTTGTGCCTTCAACACAGTGTCCTTGTGGTTTGACCATTTTAGCTCCTCTGAGATGTGTATGCCAAAGAACTTGAAGTAAGTGCTTCCCCTTCTTCAAGTAGATACACTACTTAGTGTCTTAATGATGCCCAACTGTTGTGAAATGTAACTCTCAAAGTGGGATCAATAATGAGAAATACTTTGGTCTCGAGATGTGCCAAATTAATACAGCCCTTTATATGGGGTAATAGGGACCTCTGCTGGTGAATGGGTGGTATTACTCATTTGAATCTGATGGAGATGCAAGTTTAGATTGGAATTACACAAACAATCAACAACACCAATTAAAACCGGCAACCAAATAAATAAAATAAATAATCAGTTGAATTTCAGAAAGGGGCGGGACATAAACTAGAACAGATCTTTTGTCCATTGTGATTTTCTTCACTGACTAGACAACATGAACTTTCCACCAGACCTGGGTTCAAATACTATTTAAAATGATTTAAAATATTTTAGCTCTTAGCTTGATGGAGCTTGCCTGTTGCAATGGAACCAATGGAAAAGTCCCAAAAGTCTAAACCCTGTCAACATAGCAGGTTAAAACAAATGCTCAAAGTATCTGAAAGATTTCAAATAGTGTTTGAACCCAGGTCTGGTTATCACTTGCACTCACGACCACTTGCCCTCAAGGTGCGAGACTGTTTTGAAAACTGGATTTAGGTGGTCAAATGAAATGCTATGAAATGCCAAACTAAACTATGATTATCAGCGGAACAATTTGTTAGCGTAACTTGTGACTGCTTAGCACGATTATCACTACAGAGCTTTGTGAGACTTGGTTGTTGCACTGTAACAAAGTAGCTGTTGTCTAGGCCTGCATATCTCGACGTATTGCCCTCCAACCCTACATATTTTCACTGTGCTGCCTCTATCCCTTGCCAAATATTTTGTGTGAAGTAGTATTGGTAGAGAAAAGGTCAGGGATATTTTAGATCCTTTTCTTTCAACACAGTCAAATTGCAGGGATTACAGGAATCAGTATGCAGTTGCAGCATATTGCCTTCATAAGGTTGTCATCAAGCGCCTGTCAGTTTAAGCTTGGGCTGCATCTCAATCCACCACATCCGCCTGTGTCGACCTTCCACATCTGCCGTGGAAAGTGGCAGAGCTACAGCACTGTTTGTCAAATCAGGGCTGTTTGTCAAAATAAGGGCTATATACTGTATATATACAGTGGGGAGAACAAGTATTTGATACACTGCCGATTTTGCAGGTTTTCCTTCTTACAAAGCATGTAGAGGTCTGTAATTTTTATCATAGGTACACTTCAACTGTGCGAGATGGAATATAAAACAGAAATCCAGAAAATCACATTGTATGATTTTTAAGTAATTAATTTGCATTTTATTGCATGACATAAGTATTTGATACATCAGAAAATCAGAACTTAACACAGAAACTTGGTACAGAAACCTTTGTTTGCAATTACAGAGATCATACGTTTCCTGTAGTTCTTGACCAGGTTTGCACACACTGCAGCAGGGATTTTGGCCCACTCCTCCATACAGACCTTCTCCAGATTCTTCAGGTTTCGGGGCTGTCGCTGGGCAATACAGACTTTCAGCTCCCTCCAAAGATTTTCTATTGGGTTTAGGTCTGGAGACTGGCTAGGCCACTCCAGGACCTTGAGATGCTTCTTACGGAGCCACTCTTTAGTTGCCCTGGCTGTGTGTTTCGGGTCGTTGTCATGCTGGAAGACCCAGCCACGACCCATCTTCAATGCTCTTACTGAGGGAAGGAGGTTGTTGGCCAAGATCTCGCGATACATGGCCCCATCCTCCACTCAATACGGTGCAGTCGTCCTGTCCCCAAAGAATGATGTTTCTACCTCCATGCTTCACGGTTGGGATGGTGTTCTTGGGGTTGTACTCATCCTTCTTCTTCCTCCAAACACGGTGAGTGGAGTTTAAACCAAAAAGCTCTATTTTTGTCTCATCAGACCACATGACCTTCTCCCATTCCTCCTCTGGATCATCCAGATGGTCATTGGCAAACTTCAGACGGGCCTGGACATGGGCTGGCTTGAGCAGGGGGACCTTGCGTGCGCTGCAGGATTTTAATCCATGACGGCATAGTGTGTTACTAATGGTTTTCTTTGAGACTGTGGTCCCAGCTCTCTTCAGGTCATTGACCAGGTCCTGCCGTGTAGTTCTGGGCTGATCCCTCACCTTCCTTATGATCATTGATGCCCCACGAGGTGAGATCTTGCATGGAGCCCCAGACTGAGGGTGATTGACCGTCATCTTGAACTTCTTCCATTTTCTAATAATTGCGCCAACAGTTGTTGCCTTCTCACCAAGCTGCTTGCCTATTATCCTGTAGCCCATCCCAGCCTTGTGCAGGTCTACAATTTATCCCTAATGTCCTTACACAGTTCTCTGGTCTTGGCCATTGTAAAGAGGTTGGAGTCTGTTTGATTGAGTGTGTGGACAGGTGCAGTTAATACAGGTAATGAGTGGAGAACAGGAGGGCTTCTTAAAGAAAAACTAACAGGTCTGTGAGAGCCGGAATTCTTACTGGTTGGTAGGTGATCAAATACTTATGTCATGCACTTATAAAATGCAAATTAATGACTTAAAAATCATACAATGTGATTTTCTGGATTTTTGTTTTAGATTCCATCTCTCACAGTTGAAGTGTACCTATGATAAATATTACAGACCTCTACATGCTTTGTAAGTAGGAAAACCTGCAAAATCGTCAGTGTATCAAATACTTGTTCTCCCAACTGTATATACTGTATATACAGTACCAGTCAAAAAAGTTTGGACACACCTACTCATTCAAGGGTTTTCCTTTATTTCGACTATTTTTTACATTGTAGAATAATAGTGAAGACATCAAAACTATGAAACAACACATGGAATCATGTAGTAACCAAAAAAGTGTTGAACAAATCCTTTGCCACCCTTTGCCTTGATGACAGCATTTACACACTTTTGGCATTCTCTCAACCAGCTTAATGAGATAGTCACCTGGCATGTTTGAAGGAGTTCCCACATATGCTGAGCACTTGTTGGTTGCTTTTCCTTCACTCTGTTGTCCAACTCATCGCAAATAATTTCAATTGGGTTGAGGTTGGGTGATTGTGGAGGTCAGGTCATCTGATGCATCACTCTCCTGCTTGGTCAAATTGCCCTTACACAGCCTCGAGGTGTGTTTGATCATTGTCCTGTTAAAAGCTAATGATAGTCCCACTAAGCGCAAACCAGATGGGATGGCGTATCGCTGCAGAATGCTGTGGTAGCCATGCTGGTTAAGTGAGCCTTGAATTCTGAACAAATCACTGACAGTGTCACCAGCAAAGAACTCCCACACCATCACACCTCCTCCATGCATCACGGTGGGAACCACACATGTAGAGATCATCCATTCACCTACTCTGTGTCTCACAAAGACACAGCGGATGTAACCAAACATCTCTAATTTGTACTCATCAGACCAAAGGACAGATTTCCATTGGTCTAATGTTCATTGCTCGTGTTTCTTTGCCCAAGCAAGTCTGTTCTTCTTATTGGTGTCCTTTAGTAGTGGTTTCTTTGCAGCAATTTGACCATGAAGGCCTGATTCATGCAATCTCCTCTGAACAGTTGATGTGTCTGTTATCTGAACTCTGTGAAGCATTTATTTGGGCTGCAATTTCTGAGGCTGGTAACTCTAATGAACTTATCCTCTGCAGCAGAGGTAACTCTGGGTCTTCTCATGGCGGTCCTCGTGAGAGCCAGTTTCATCACAGGGCGTGATGGTTTTCTTGAAATGTTCCACATTGACTGACCTTCATGTCTTAAATGAATGATGGACTGTCATTTCTCTTTGCTTATTTGAGCTGTTCTTGCCATAATATGGTATTTTACCAAATAGGGCTATCTTCTGTATACCACGCGTACCTTGTCACAACACAACTGATTGTCTCAAACGCATTAAAAAGGAAATAAATTCCACAAATTAACTTTAAACCAAGCCACACCTGTTAATTGAAATGCATTCCAGGTGACTACCTCATGAAGCTGTTTGAGAGAATGCCAAGAGTGTGCAAAGCTGTCAAGGCAAAGGGTGGCTACTTTGAAGAATCTCAAATATAAAATATATTTTGATTAGTTTCACACTTTTTTGGTTACTACATGATTCCATATGTGTTATTTCATAATTCTGATTTCTTCACAATTATTTTAACAATGTAGAACGTAGTAAATAAGAAAGAAAAACCCTTGAATGAGTAGGTGTGTGCAAACTTAACTCATACTGTATATATTTCCTAAGCTTTCTATATCTCCCAGATACAGGACAGACACTTCAAAACCTTATTCCTTATGATTCACTTTTTGACTGTCTTTTTGGCCATTTATAAATGTGTTATTAAATGTGTTTCTAAGGTCTATAGTAGTAAAGGTCAAAATCAATATTTTATTTATTTATTCCTAAAGTTCCAAATCAAATAGCAAACTGATCCATGGTATGACCATCTTAAAACTCCATATGTTTGCTTAGTATCAAGGCACAAGGCGAGACCCAGATGCAGACACAGGAAGCAGATGGTTGGAGTCTTACAATGTTTAATAATCCAAAGCGGTAGGCAAGAGAATGTCGTGGACAGGCTAAAGGTCAAAACCAGATCAGAGTCCAGGAGGTACAGAGTGGCAGACAGGCTCGTGGTCAAGGCAGGCAGAATGGTCAGGCAGACGGGTACAGAGTCCAGAAACAGGCAAAGGTCAAAACTGGGAGGACTAGAAAAAGGAGAATAGCAAAAGGAGTACAAGAAAAATACGCTGGTTGACTTGACTAAACAGACAAGACGAACTGGCACAGAGAGACAGGAAACACAGGGATAAATACACTGGGGAAAATAAGCGACACCTGGGGGGGTGGAGAGATCAGGGCATGACAGCTTAGTAGAACCCCCCCTTAGACTTTTAGAGGTTCATGGCAGTTTATGACCATTTCTGTCGCTTTACATATACTATGTCCATAACTCTGTTATGAGGCATGACATACTAAAATATCTGCTTGCTTAGCGAGGGCTCACTTGGAAAAGAGTTGTCAATATCAACGTGACTTCCCTGGATAAATGCAGGATAATAGATTAGAGAACATGTTTATGAGCAAAGCAACCACTAAATATTGGTAAGGTTATATCCATATCAGTTCACTTGAACAATCGTATCTTTGAATTTCCTGAAAACCTGCCTACACAGAGGACTAGGAGCAGTCCTTCAGAACCACAGTACACTCTTAGAAGAAAAATGTGCTATCTAGAACTATCAGCTGTCCAAATAAGAGAACCCTTTGAAGAACCCTTTTTTTCAAGGTAAAACCCTTTTGGGTTGCATGTAGAATCCTTTCCATAGAGGGTTCTACATGGAACCCAAAATGGTTCTACCTGTAACCAAAAAGGGTTCTACTTCTCCTATGGGATCCCCTTTTTTGAAGAGTGCAGAGCTCTGATACAATGTGGTGTAATTTGCAGGAGGCACCGACGAGCTCCGATCATGAGGCGTGGTCATCCCCATCAGCAGTGCATCACAAGGAGGCATGTTGTAAGCCAGTCCCACTATTACCATAAGGGCCTTCCTGTGTTTGTTCAAGATATAAGAATGTGGCCCCCTTCGGCGGTCTACAAAATCTGACTGTTTTTTTCTCTGAAGCCAACTAGGCTAGACATTATGTAATATGGGCCGATGCAATCATGTGTTTACTGTAGCAATAAGCCATTGTTTTATGCAGCTACATACACTATGGAAGTTTGGTTAATTGCAAAATGTTGGCATGCATGTTTACTTTGTGGTGGTTCATGACATATACTGGCCAGGTGAATCCATGTGAAAGCTATGATCCCTTATTGATGTCACTTGTTAAATCCACTTCAATCAGTCTAGATAAAGGGGAGGAGGACAGGTTAAAGAAGGATTTTTAAGCCTTGAGACAATTGAGACATGGATTGTTTATATGTGTCATTCAGAGGGTGACTGGTAAATACAACATATCTGAGTGCCTTTGAACAGGGTATGTTGCTGTAGTAGGTGCCAGACGCAGCGGTTTAGGTCAAGAACTGCAACGCTGTTGGGGTTTTTCACACTCAACGGTTTCCCATTTGTATGAAGAATGTACATATGTGCTATAATATTAATTACTTAATATTAATCCATTTATTATCTCAAAACCATACAAATGCTCATTTTTAGCCAAACAATTCATGTGCCCACTCAACTGTGTGGGAAGGTGTGCCCCATTAGTACATTTTTCTATCCAATATTTCCCTTCATTTAGGTGACCCCTCAGACGCAAAGGTTCCATATAGCCTCTTTAACTACTGTGAATTCATGTGAACTTGGATATATGAAGGAATGATTCTCATAATCACATGAACGAGATGAGACAGGAAAAGGAGAAGAAGGAAGAGAGGGGAGGGGAGGGGGATAGTGGGCGCCAACCGAGAGGTTGAACAGCTCCTAGTTGCAGTGTTAATGACTCCCACTGTGCCTTTTTGACCAAGGGCAAGGATTACCATTAAGCTCCAGTCACATCTCGCTTGATCAAAGAGGTTGCAACGGTTGTAGGCTACTTCACACACTTCACATAGACAGAATAGTAGTTAAGAGGAGGGATAATGAGGGAGACTGGTTGGTCAAGAGATGTGCACATGCATGTGGATGCCGTTTGGGTTTTAATGTGCACCCATCCAGAAAAAAACGATAGTTTTCATTTCATGTTGACTCTCTTGCACCTGTGGTGATATTTACTCAATACTTATGGGGGTAACTGTTATTATTTTTGACATGTATAGTAAGAGGTTGACCTACTTTGTAATGGGAGTGGGCAGCATTGTCTTAATTTTAACCACGTATCAACTTCCGATATGCATTCTTATATTCATATATAATGTAAGATGATACTTTAAACTATGACTATGCATGAGGATTCCAAGGTTGTGGGTATGTTTGTGAAATGGTGTGTGTTTTTGGTTTTACTATTTTGGGGACCAGAGGTCCTCACAAGGATAGTAAAACAAGAACACACAATTCTGACAAGTGGGGACATTTTGCAGAACTAAAAAGGCTATTTTAGGCAGAGGGATTGGGTTTAAGGTAACAATTAGGGTTAGGGTTAAGGTAAAGGAATTAGGCTTAGGTTTAGGTTTAGGTTTAGGGGTTAGGTTAATGGTTAGGGTTAGGGCTAGGGGTTAGAGAAAGTAGGATTTTGAATGGGAATCAATTGTTTGGTTCCCACAAGGATAGTAAAACAAACGTGTGTGTGTGTGTGTGTAGTCTTTTTAAATTATTGGCCAACAATAGCCAAATATATAGAGAATGCCTAATATATATATGTAGAGTATCAGTCAAAAGTTTGAACACATCTACTCATCCAAGGGTTTTTCTTTATTTTTACTATTTTCTACAATGTAGAATAATAGTGGAGACATCACAACTATGAAATAACACCTATGGAATCATGTAGTAACCAAAAAAGTGTATATATATTTTACATTTGAGATCCTTGGCCTTGACGACAGCTTTGCACAATCTTGGCATTCTCTCAACCAGCTTCATGAGGAATTATTTTCCACCAGCCTTAAAGAAGTTCACACATATACTGAGCACTTGTTGGCTGCTTTTCCTTCACTTTGAGGTCCAACACATCCCAAAATTTCTCAATTAGGTTTAGGTCGGGTGATTGTGGATGATAGATCATCTGATACAGCACTCCATCACTCTCCTTACACAGCCTGGAGGTGTGTTGGGTCATTGTCCCATTGAAAAACAAATGATAGTCCCACTAAGCACAAACCAGATGGCATGGCGTATCGCTGCAGAATGCTGTGGTAGCCATGCTGGTTAAGTGTGCCTTGAAATCTAAATAAATCACAGACAATGTCATTAGCAAAGCACCATCACACCTCTTCCTCCATGCTTCACGGTGGAACCACACATAAAGAGATCATCCACTCATCTACTATGCGTCTCACAAAAACACGGCGGTTGGAACCAAACATCTCACATTTGGACTCATCAGACCAAAGGACAGATTTCCACCGGTCTAATGTCCATTGCTCGTGTTTCTTGGCCCAAGCAAGTCTCTTCTTATTATTGGTGTCCTTTAGCAGTGGTTTCTTTGCAGAAATTCAACCATGATGGCCTGATTCACGCAGTCTCCTCTGAACACTTGACGTTGAGATGTGTCTGTTACTTGAACTCTGTGAAGCATTTATTTGGGCTGCAATTTCTGAGGCTGGTAATTATAATGAACGTATCCTCTGCAGCAAAGGTAACTCTGTTAATTGAAATTCATTCCAGGTGACTACCTCATGAAGCTGGTTAAGAGAATGCCAAGAGTGCGCAAACTGTCATCAAGGCAAAGGGTGGCTACTTTGAAGAATCTCAAAAATAAAATAAATGTGGATTTGTTTAACACTTTTTTGGTTTCTACATGATTCCATGTGTTATCTCATAGTTTTGATGTCTTCACTATTATTCTACAATGTAGAAAATAGTAAAAATAAAGAAAAACCTTTGAATGAGTAGGTGTGTCCAAACGTTTGGCTGGTACTGTAATATATAACCTTTCATTATTGTACAGATGACCTGCTTGAGTTAACCAATGATATACAAATGAAGGTCTTTTTGCAACTAAAACAATTATCAGAATGGATACCAAAGGACCAGAATTAAGGTTCACGCAGCATACCATTATGGTAATCTCCCACCCCCTCAGCAACCCTGCTGTTAGCAGCGTCACCCTGGTTTCCCAGGAACCCCGCTTACCTCCCCCGGAATGCTTCGATGGAGAGGCAGGCACCTGTCGGGCGTTTCTCGCCCAGTGTTCACTCATCATCGAGCTGCAGCCCTCCTCCTTCCCCTCGGACCGCTCTAAGATAGCATACCTCATCACGCTGATGTCCGAGAGGGCTCTCGCCTGGGCTACGGCAGTACGGGAACAACAGTTGGTTGTATGCTTCAGTCTGGAGGAGTTTGTGGCGGAAGTTAAGAAGGTTTTTGAGGCTCCATTGTCCGGGAGAGAGGCTGCCCAGATGTTACTCCAGCTTCGGCAAGACTCCCGAAGTGTGGCAGACTATGCAGTGGATTTCTGCACGTTAGCAGCTGAGAGTGCCTGGAACCCAGAAGCACTGTTTGACATGTTCCTGCATGGAGTATCGGAGGAAGTAAAGGACGAGCTTGTAACCCGGGAACCACCAACAGATATCAACTGGCTCATCACCTTGACCATTCAGATCAATGGGCGACCACGGGAACAAAGTAAGGAGAGGAGTGTCGATTCCACCTCGCTTCCGAGGCATCCCGGAAGTCCATGACGACTCCGTTGCTTAGGCTAACTGATTTCCTCCGAGAGCCTCCGAAGACTGCCGAATCACCTCTTCCAGAGCCTATGCAACTAGGCAGAGCTAGGCTGTCTCCAGCTGAATGGCTATACAAGCTTCACACTAAGAGTTGCCTGTATTGCAGGAGTACTGGTCATTTCGTCTCCACCTGTCCACTAAAAGACCAGGCTCACTGGCAGGAGCGAGTAGTCTGGTGGGCCATACGGATAACTTTTCCTCTCCACTTACTCTCCCCGCTTTGTATGCCATTTTGCTGTGGGGGAACGAGTCAATCTCTCCGGGTACTCATCTGAGAGCTTTATGGATGCTACACGCTACCCTGGCTTCCGAGCTGGACATCCATACTCAGCCCCTCTCCATTCCCATGGACGTTAGAGCGCTGAACGGGCGCTCTATAGGCTGGGTCACCCACAAAACCATCCCCAACCTACGTGTGTCAGGGAACCACAGTGAGACAATTCAATTCCTGCTCGTTAAGTCTCCTCAGTCAGGTTCCCGTGGTATTGGGATTCTCCTGGCTCCAGCGACACAATCCCCTCATTGACTGGTCTGCTGGTGCCATCATGGGCTGGAGCCCGTTCTGCCACACCCATTGCCTGAAGTCAGTAGAGCCTGCCCCGGGATTGTCTTCCTGGGGGCTCGGAAGTTGCCCTGGACCTCTCCGCCATTCCGAGTACCAAGACCTCCTTAAGGTGTTCAGTAAGGCCGGGCTACTTCAATTCTGTTGCACCAGCCATATGGAGGTGGGATTTACTTTCTCCCAGGCACCACTCCACCCTGGGGACAACTGTACTCTCTGTCGTGTCAGGAGACAAAGGTTATGAAGTCCTACATTGAGGACTCCCTAGCTGCTGGGTTCATCCGTCCTTCTGCCTCCCCAGCCGGCACAGGGTTCTTCTTTTTGGAGAAGACGGACAAAACCCTGCATCCGTGCATCGACTACCGGGGTCTCAACGACATCATGGTGACTAACCGCTACCCTCTACCACTCATCTCCTCGGCCACACAGTGGCTCCAGGGGCCACCGTGTTCTCCAAGCTGGTCCATGGAACACCTGGTGTGGATACAGGAAAGGGAAGAGTGTAAGACTGCCTTCAACACGGCCAGCGGTCACTACGAGTATCTGGTCATGCCATTTGGCCTTACCAACACCCCTGCTGTGTTCCAGGCTCTTGTTAATGATGTTCTACGCGACATGTTGAACCGGTTTGTCTTTGTCTACCTCGATAACATCCTCGTCTTTTCCCGCTCCGTCCAAGAACACATGATCCAAGTTCGACAGGTGTTGGCCTTTGTGCGACAACACTTCTGGTGGCCTACCTTGGTTCCTGACGTCTCTGCGTTCGTCGCCACATGCACGATCTGTGCACAGAACAAGACTCCTCGGCTAGCTCCGGCTGGTCTCCTTCAATCTCTATCTGTCCCTCACGTCCCTGGTCTCACATATCCCTGGACTTTGTCATGGGTCTCCCCCCATCTGATGGCAACACCTCCGTGCTGACTGTATTGGATCGGTTTTCCAAAGCCACCCACTTCATTCCTCTCCCCAAGCTACCCTCTGCCAAAGAGACGGCCCAGTTCATGGTGCAGCACGTCTTCCGGATCCATGGACTGCCAGTGGACATGGTCTCCGACCAGGGTCCTCAGTTCTTGTCCCAGTTCTGGAAGGCGTTCTACACACTCATTGGGTCGTCGGCCAGCCTGTCCTCCGGGTTCCACCCCCAGTCCAACGGCCAGTCGGAGTGAGCCAACCAAGTCCTGGAGACGACTGCGCTGCCTGGTCTTTGCCAACCCCACCACCTGGAGTCTGCAACTAGTGTGGGTTGAATACGCCCGCAGCACCCTTCCTTGCTCTGCCACGGGTCTATCGCCATTCGAGTGATCCCTGGGGTATCAGCCCCCGCTTTTCCCTGAGCAGGAAGAAAAGGTCGGCATACCTTCGGCCCAGATGTTTGTCCGCCACTGTCATCATACCTGGAAGAGGGCCCGGTCAGCCCTTCTCAAGACCACCTCCAGGTATCGGCAACTAGTGTGGGTCGAATACGACCACAGCACCCTTCCTTGCTCTGCCACGGGTCTATCGAGTGTTCCCTGGGGTGTCAGCCGCCGCTCTTCCCTGAGCAGGAAGAAAAGGTTGGCATACCATCGGCCCAGATGTTTGTCCGCCACTGTCGTCGTACCTGGAAGAGAGCCCGGTCAGCCCTTCTCAAGACCACCTCCAGGTATCGATGACAAGCGGGTCACCACCGGACCCAGGCTCCCCGGTACCAGGCAGAAGGTACGGCTATCCACCAGGGTTCTGCCCCACAGTGTGGAATCCTGCAAACCCCGGGGTTTGGAATCCTGCAAACCCCGGGGCTATGCACAGACTTTTAGAGGGGCAGTTGCTCAAAGTGACCCCCCATCAAAAAGAAGGCAAGAGGGTTATGGTCATTGCGAATGTAGATTATGTTAATCAACTAGTTAGCTAGCTGCAGGGGTAGTGCAGTGTGCGCGCTCATGTCGGGACAGAGAACCGGGGAAGGTGAATTTTCCAAGATTCTAAAAACAAAATCTTAGCTAGTGATGGGCAATTAACTTAAATAACAACAGAGAAAATACAAGTGAAATTAAAATGTAATTAAAAAAACGCCAGCCAATCTGAATGGGCACTTTTCTCCTAGGAGGGCAAAAGGGCAAGTGCTCAGGTACCCTTAGACCTATCTGTACGCGTGCCTGTTTAAATTATAAAAGGGAAGGACTGTAATTAATGTATGTAATTCACTATTTACCTCAACAGTAACCTGTGAATCTACAACCCCTAAGGAATGTATGTTCATATGTATTTCATAATTAAGAAACATTACACTGGCTGGTAATATGGCTCCAACAATGTGAAATGCATGTGACTGGTTTGAATCTTTTTTTTTTATCTCTTCCACTATGTGTGCTGGCAGCCAGATGAGAAAGCTGGCAGGTTCTTTCTTGTAGGCCTACATGAAGGCTGATTTGTAAGATTAATACATTGAAGTGATACTGGGAAGGGCAGTGTGCAAGTGTCTCTTTTCATTTAAGATATCATCAAATTATTCCCACGCACATATGCAATATAGACTCTTAATGAACTTTTTCCATTGGCAAACAATCCAATAGTACAGATAATATTAGAAGTAAATCAAGGACTTGTTATTTTTATTTGTTATTTTTCCGCCCCTAAATGTACTTGTTAATCATTTTTACTTTAGCTATATTGGAAAAATGGCAGGCTTTCTTTTGTAGGCCTACATGAAGAAAAGAATGTGGCGGATTCATAATTAATCTTTACCATTGGCAAACAATCTAACTCAGATCTTACAGAGAGAGTTAGAAGTAAATTGAGGACTTATTATTTTTTCTTTCCCTAAATGTACTTGTTTAATTATTTCTACTTCCTTTATACACTTGCCAGCCTACACCCTTCTTCTGCCTTTCAAAATGAGGTGGCTCTCTATACCTTTGTAATTGTTAAGAATTTTTAAAGGAATGTTGGCTTTCTGTCAAGTTATTTCTTAAAGTGCTGTCTGTGCTTTGAAGTGGGAAACAAACATATGGTAATTGAAAGCTAACTTTTTTTTCAAAGCACTCATCTGATGTTTTCTCCCATCTCTCAAACCGTAGCGCCGAGAAAATGGCCGTCCTCTAATTAGGAGGTGTTCACCCTCCTGAGGACGTCGATATCGTGCATGTCCTAGTTATTGTGAAATAATGACTACTAATTAGTGCAACTGAACAACTATTGTCTGTATTCGGAGATGCCCTCAGAATAACCCACTGCCAAGCAAATAGTATGCCCATTGGGAACACACTGGTTGAATCAACGTTGTTTCCACGTCATTTCAATTGGTAATGTGGGATTGATGAAGTTGCGCTTACTGTGACGTTGAATGCTCTAAAGGAATCTTTAATTATCTGCCTTGCAGGTTGTTTTGTCCTTTTGTGATTAATTTATTGTGGTGTTGCATTAGGTTAATATCAAACTAAATTCTGCTGTTTTGCAATGTGTTCAAAATTCATGGAACCCAAACAGAGCTTGATAAGGGAATGTAGTCCCAACTAAAAGATCATTAAAAATACTTAAATGCTACCTGTCATTTGAAACCACCAGCTGAGGGTTTGGATAAAAAGGTCCTACAGGATATGCTCTCTATTCCTAGAGGTGAAAGTAAAGCTGTGGTCTGTAAGAGATATAACACTTTCTCACTATACCATGCTGCCAACATCACAAGGGCCTCCAAGGGTTCTTGGCTCACACGAGGAGGGAAGGATTGGAACGAGGAAGGAAAGGAGGTAGGGTGGAGGTGTAAACTACACTGTAAAAAAAATCCTGTTAATTTACGGTAAACTTCTGGCAGCACAAGTGCCAGAAATAAGACAGAAAACTGCAGACAAAATGTACATAAATAATCCATATAAAAACAATGATTTTACGACATTAACCTGGAATCCTCTTGTTTTGTTGTTGCTGGCATTGGTTGTGAAAATGAACTGGCCAGCTAAAAAGCATAAATAACTCCTTAATTGAAGACAAAATATAGCTAGAACACAGATTATAATCATAATATTACAAAAACCTGTTAAATGTAACTGTTATCAGTTGTGAAAATAGAGAATCCGACCGCGTAAACCCAGAAATGACTCATGAATTGATGCCAAAATATAGCTAGAACACAGATAATGTATTACTTTTCAGGTAAGACCTAGATGCAGACAACATCGAAGTAACAACAGTTTATTAATCGAACAGGGGCATGCAGGTCAAGGGCTGGCAGAGGTCAGTAATCCAGATAGGTAGGGCAAAGGTACAGGACGGCCGGCAGGCTCAGGGCAGGCAAAGGTCAGTAATCTAGAAAGGTGGGGCAAAGGCACAGGACTGCAGACAAGCAGATTGGTCAACACCGGGACAACAGGAACAATCGCGACAGGAGCATAGGGAAAACTGCTGGTAGGCTTGCTGAAACAAAATGAATTGGCAACAGACAAACAGAGAACACAGGTATACATACACAGGGTGTAATGGAGAAGATGGGCAACACCTGGAGAGGGGTGGTGACAATCACAAAGACAGGTGAAACAGATCAGGGTGACATGATTGTCATAATATTACAAAAACCTACCCTCAATATAACTGGTATCAGTTGTGAAAATAGAGAATTGGTCAGCTAAGAAACTTAAATAATTCCTTAATTGATGCCAAAGTTACACAAAAATACAGATAATTGTCATAATATTACAAAAACTTACCCTTGATCTAACTGGCATCAGTTGTGAAACTAGAGAATTGTTAAGTGAAAAAAACAAAAAACAGACATTACTCCTTAATTGTTGCCAAAATATAGCTAGAACACAGATAATTGTATATTACAAAAAACTACTCTCAATTCAACTGGTATCAGTTGTGAAAATAGATAATTGGTCAGCCAAAAAAACAGACAACTCCTTTAATTGTTGACAAAATAAAGCTAGAAAATAGAAAACAGATATTTATAATATTACAAAAACCTACTCTCAATGTAACTATTATTGGTCGTGAAAATAAAGTATTCTCCAGCAAAAAAAAAGAAATAAGACATGACACAGAGATTTCCTTATAAATGTATTTCAAGATTTATGGCGTATATTAAGTTATTCAATACATGTTCAAACCTTAACCTGTGCGTGCAGTGGCATGGCAGAGAGGTAAAGGGGTAGACAGAGAGGGACGGGAGGGGTGTGTTAAGAAGATAATCTCGGTGTCAAACATAAGAAATTCAATTCAATATATATATATTTTTTTTAACATATCAGTATTTTGACATTTTGGTTATAAAGCATATGTCAAATTATTATTCTGTCATCCTAACCCACAACTATCTGGGGGGGGGGGGGGGGGGGGGGGGGATGTGTGTAGGACAAGGTATATCGATGCTAGTGCAAAAACATTTATTGAACTCAAACTTTACATATACCGTGTCAAACATTCATTTAAAAGCAACTTACAACATGCTAATGTAAAAACATTCAGTTCTTACATTTTGGCCAAGTGTTGATCATCTGCCTGTTTCTTGACTACGTGCTGCAGTCGGTGGATTTAAGTACCTGTATGTGTGCGTGCGCGAGGCTACTCCCTCCATTCATAGTCTGCGATGTTTGAGATCAGAAAAATAACTTTTGGTATTGATTGCATGCTGATTTCTTGACTTCTCCACTTTGGACCCCTTATCTGGGTTGATCTTGAATAGGCACCTGCGTTGGACGAAATAACATAAATAATGTAATTCTATACTAGTGTGTCCGCCCTTCTTAATCACTAGCAGTGGTCCTCTACCCCTTCAGATACAATCATTTGATTTGTTGACTAACAAAAATGTACCTGCAAAAATCAATTCATCTAATTTAAAGGGGGCTACATTAAGGACGTTTGCAATGTAATATTAGAAAATGTCTATGATACAGTTAAACAGTGGAACGACAATGTTTTTTCACCAGAAAGTATATTGGGTGCATAGAAAGTGTATCCTGAAATGCTACATTTCTATTGGCCAACAAGGGACTGGTGTGGTTCTGTTTTGAAATTGAAAGTTGTAGTTAACAGTAAGGCATCCTAGATGACAACACCAGAGTTAGTTTTAACATGCAAACGGCCCTTGCATCGTGTCACATTGTGATACAGCAGACTCTCTAAGATGATGACGAATATGACTTTTAAAAGCATTATATTTTGTGAACTGAGATTTGCAGCTCAGCATGCAGCATACATATTGGCCACATGCCATATGACTTTTAAAAGCATTATATTTTGTCAACTGAGATTTGCAGCTAAGCATGCAGCATACATATTGGCCACATGCCAATTATTTGGAAAGACCTGACATGTTCCCAATTTCTCTATACTTATTAACTTACTTGTAACAAAGAAAAAAAAGTAGATTTTAATCTTGGTTCCAATTAACTACAGAAGTGTATCTTTCTGATTTGCTTGATTAATGACAATGGACTTCAAAAGGGGACAATAACGATTATTTATTTGTACTTCCTGTAACGTCGGGTGAATGATGATTGAGGAGTCAAATGCAGAGAGCGAAGTGAACGGGAAAAACGCTTTCATGTCCTTCAAAACGTAACAGGTCCAAACATGGGTGCATGCCCTAAAACACTGGCGCTAAACAAACCCAAAACCTAGTTACAAACACTAGACAACGAAAACTCAAAACAAACACGATACATCACCAAACCAACAAGCCCGCACAAACACCAGCGGGCAAAACGAACTTCAATAACACCCATCCCAAAACCCCAACAAGGAACAGGTGAAAACAATTAGACAAAAACAAACGAAAAGGAAAAAGGGATCGGTGGCAGCTAATAGACCGGCGACGAGGACCGCCGAGCGCCACCCGAGCAGAAAGGGGAGCCACCTTCGCTGGTATTCCTGACACTTCCATGCTAAACGACTCAGTTTGCTTAACTAAACTAGCTATGAATATTACTTCAGTTTGCCGATTGCAGGGAATTTCCTCAATTCCAATTCAAGTAACTGTTGAAGGAGAAAGAGAGAGAAAATATGTTATAAAGGTGGGATTGGTTTACAGCAAACTACCTAACGTTAGCTAGCAAGTTAGCGCAGTAGCTAGGTTATGAAATGCAGCTTGCAATCTAGCTAAATAGCTGAATGTCAATGTTTCAAAATTCAGAAATAATACATATTTAACTTGTCAACGTATGTAACAAAAAACGGTTGCTTATCATAGCTGGCTTGCTGCTAGCTAGCCACGGTCTGGTTGGTAACTAGCTCGGGTAGTATTAACGTTAGCTAGCTATCTTGCTCACGCGTCTGAGCTGCCAACCACAAACTCCACGATATTAACTAGCAAATACATCACAAAGTTAACGAACTGCACATCTAGTAACTGCTCTCCTATCACCTCATGTGCCAAGCTGCTGCACACTCTATGTTTGTAATAGAGTGATCAACATTTGTAACATGACAGACAATATCAATATTTTTACATAATCTTTCATAGCTTTATACATTTAAAAAAATCCTTAAACTGTACTTGACCATTCATAAATAGTAAATGAACCGTTAGATAACAGTCACTATCTGTTCAAATATATGCATTCACTTTCATTGCGGTATTGTAAATACTCATAATTTTACAGTTAATGTTTAATGTAGTGATCAATATCAGTACAATCACAGACGACAGCATTCTTTTTACATTCTCTTGCATAGTTTTATACTGTTTATAAACATCGGAAATAGTATTTTTTTTAAACTAATTATCTGCATTTAGAATGTAAAACTAAACTATCCATAAAACAATGGAAAATGTAGTTGTTTCTTTATAATGTATATTACTTTATTTCTACAGCTTATTATTGTGGAAAAGGGATGCATGTCTGTAAAAATACAGGAAGTTTCATGTATTTCGCATTTACTGACATTTCCTATTCTACACGACGAAATTTGAATATAAGTGTATCCCTGTCATTTCACAGTATTCTACCATTATTCATAAATATAGAAAAAAATATGTAAAAATTAACAGGCCTCTCCTTTGGATAATTCCTAATAGTTTACACAGGATCATGAGTTCATGTTAGAATGTGAACATGTTACCAAAGTCTTTTGACTTCTCACGCAGCACCCCTTCCTTCCTTCCTACACTGTAAACATTTTTTTTGTTTTACCTTACCTTGTATTACCTTTAACTTTGTATAAAACGTTTTATCTGTTGAAATAAATCATAATTGTATTTATTTTTTGAGAAAATGACTAATATTATGATTATATCGTAATGATATTAACATTATTTCAATGATAGTCAGGCCTAGGTGGGCTATATCTTAGAAAATAACATGAAGATGAGTCTGTCTTATTAGTGATAAGATCCACATAAATATATGCAGGCATAATAACGTAAATATGGTTCCATTTTATTCTAAGTGACACTTAACCAAGTAGCAGGCAACAGTTTTATTGCAGCGTACTTTATCACTTCATAAAGTGGCAGGCCTAGGATACCATTAGAGACCACCTGCCATACCAATTTGTGGATTTCAATGAACCCGCCAGGAAAATACTATTTTGGCCATGTAATTTTAAGTGTAATACCTTTTGACAAAATGTGGTGAAATTGGTCTAGAAGTTCATGAACATTAATTGATGTGGTGAAAACTGGAGGACAGCATTAACTCAATAGCTTGCACAGGTGACATGTGTGCTTAAATTCTGTTTCAGGTCTATGTTATGTACTTTCTAACCATGTTAAATCACATCCTTCTCAAATATCCTGAGAATATCCTTCTCAGAATGTTGGTGTATCTCGTAGTAGTAAAACAGTGTGCATGACTGCGTAGTAGTAAAATAGTGTGCATGACTGCTTAGTAGTAAAATCGTGTGCATGACTGCCTAGCCTCTATCCCTCTCAATCCGGTAGAAAATGTGATGTGATCACGAGGGGATCAGAAATCCTGGCATCCAGTCATGCGCTAATGTGGTATTTAAAGGCTAGAGGTTTATTTGGATGGTGTGTGGGCAATTAGCTGCCTACAAGAGGACACAAGTGCGCACTGAGAGGACACAAGTGCGCACAGAATATAAACTATGAAGTGATGTGGTTTCGAGTAAGGTACTGACTTCTATTAGAGTGTGATTGAAGAAAGAGAATTCGTTGATCCACTGTTCCATTTAGATAACTTTCTGGTGTGCTTATTTTTGCCTATTCATTGCCTATGTGGAAGTACGGTTTGTTGGTGCTTTTCGGCGCCCTGTTTGTGCGCGGGCAGTTTCCGAGGGAATGTGTGACTCTGGAGGGACTTCGGAGTGGTCAGTGTTGTCCATCCCCGTTTGGGGTCGCGAATGACGCCTGCGGGTCCGCCACAGGACGTGGACAGTGTATTTCGATAGCGACAGACGCAAGTCCACACGGCCCCCAGTACACCCACGATGGACGGGATGACCGTGAACGTTGGCCCATCCGCTACTTCAACCGAACCTGCCAGTGCAACGGGAATTTCACCGGTTATGATTGTGGCCGTTGTATGCATGGATTGGCCGGGTTGAACTGTGACCAACCCGTCGCTATCGGTACGTTTTGTTTTATACCACTTTAAAACAAATAATCAAATGTTGCAGTTTAATTTAATTGAAATCACCAGTCCACATATCTGTTGAATAAAATAAGCTATGGTGTAAAGTCCTTAAGTATAAATACTTGAAAGTACTACTTAAGTAGTTTTTGGGGTTATCTGTACTTTACTTTACCAATTATATTTTTGACTACTTTTACTTTAACCTTACTACATTCTTAAAGAAAATAATGTACTTTTTACTCCACACATTTTTCCTGACAGCCAAAAGAACTCGTTACATTTTGAATGCTTATCAGGACAGGAAAATGGTCTAATTCACACACTTATCAAGATAACATCCATGATCATCCCTACTGCCACTGATCTGGCAGACCCACTAAACACATGCTTTGTTTGTTAATTATGTCTGAGTGTTGGAGTGTGCTCCTGGCTATCCTAAATAAATAAAAAATGGTGCCGTCTGGTTTGCTTACTATAAGGAATTTGAAACAATTTATACTTTTACTTTTGATACATAAGTATATTTGAGTAATTATAATTACTTGTTATACTTAAGTATATAATAAAACCAAATACTTTTAGACTTTTACTCAAGTAGTATTTTACTGGTTGACTTTCACTTTTACTTGGAGTCATTTTCTATTAAGGTAACTTTACTTGTACTCAAGTATGACAATTGGGTACTTTTTCCACTACTGAAAATAAGTAAATGATAGCCTATCACAAACAAACCTCTATACACCGCACCAATGCACCGTACTTTACCAGGCTGTTGTCATAGACTAGAAGTAACATAGTAGACGAAAATCCGGGACGCTCAAATTAGTAGGCCTGGATGTATGGTATGGTTGTATATGACAGAAGGTTACTTAAGGCAAAAACGAAAGAAGGATGATGCGAATGTCTAAACCCAAAGTTTGCGTGTTCGAATCTCATCACGGACAACTTTAGCATTTTAGCTAATTATCAAGTTTACAACTACTTACTACCTTTTAGCTACTTGGCAACTACTTAGCATGTTAGCTAACCCATCCCCCAAAATTAACCTTAACCCTTTAACCTAACTCCTACCCCTAACCTTAACCCTTAACCAGGGTGGAAAAATAACAAATGAGCATGCTTTAAAATAAGAAATGTATTAGTCGTAAGAAGTAATGTGGTATATTGCTCAATTCAATTTTATTTCTGTGACCTGAGTCTTTCAACCAATGTATGTTAAAATAAATCATTTAGATACAATAGTAAAAAGTAAAACAGGTAAACAGTTCTACAAATGAACATCAAGAATCAACAAAGTGCCTGCCCTGCCACAAAATGCTGAGTGATACGACTTATTTATTAGTATTAGTTCAGGGCTTTAACGCTGATTTTCTTTTATTAGGAGTACATACATTGATATTTAGGAGTACAACCAAAAATGTAGGTCCACAATACGATTATTTGAGTGTTTTAACGATAAGAAATGACAACTGGAATAAAACATTTTTGGAATGTTCCATGTTCAATCAAGCACAATTTACCCCCAAATATTTCAGTCATTAGGTTTGATAAAAATGTTCAGCTACCCCTTTAAGGGGTGGCCATTACTATGGTAACGGCACTCCCTGTCTGTCAGAGATGATAATCTCATGTCTGCTCTACCAGCATACAGTTGCAGCAAACTCAAAACTAATATTGAAAAACAATTTAGCGTTTGAATAAAGCAATGCAACTAGCCAAGAAACAGGAGGACAAAGTCACACTTTAGTAGCCTTTCAGGTCAATTTGACCAATTTCTACATTTGGGTTGAAAAAAAACGGTTCCCAAATGCTGTGTGCCACGCCAACGTGGCTGGTGAAATAGACATTCTTACCAGCTAATAACAAAATCTACCCATATTTGGCTGGTGATGGGTGTTAATTTCCTAACCTGCCCCTAACCCCTAACGTTAGCCACCTAGCTAACATAGTCACAACATATGTATAGCTAATTCATAACATATTGTACGAATTGTAATACGTAACATATTATATTAATTGTAATTCGTAGCATATCATATGATGATGGAAATACACATATTAATATTATACCAAATGTAACATATCACACTAATTTGAGTCCCAGATTGTCGTTTACCATGTCATTGAGTGAAGGTTGACTTTATGCACTGCCAGTCAACTGGTTGAAAGCCACATTTCTACACAGACTATGGAAAGCATACAATATATATTTTTTGAAAGGACACGAATGTCGTTACATATAGCTGCATTTTATGTTTGATATAATTACATTTTTGCCTCATATTCAGGCAATGGTGTATGCGTAAAGATTAACGGTGACTGCGGATAGGTTACATGCCCAATCATTTCTTAATTTATTTCCACAAAAGAAGGTGCCCATTAACCTATGAAATGTTATTTTTCTCTTTCATTCTTCAGTCCGGAGAAACGTGATGCAGCTAAGTGCGGATCAGAAGCGAGCTTTCGTGACCGCACTAGACCAGGCCAAGCGCACCGTACATCCGGACATTGTGATAGCTACGCGGCGATACCAGGATGTCTTCGGACCCGATGGAAACACCCCGCAGTTTGAGAACATCACCATCTATAATTACTTTGTGTGGACCCACTACTATTCGGTCAGCAAGACCTTCTTGGGGTCCGGCCAGCCAAGCTTTGGCGGAGTTGACTTCTCTCACGAAGGTCCCGGTTTTGTGACCTGGCACAGGTTTCACCTGCTCCAACTTGAGCGCGACATGCAGGTGAGATGGGGTACCAGCAATTACATGCATGTCCCTGCATGTAATATGAACTGAAATAGTAAATAATAATGCAAATAACTACTTTTTTAGTGTGCCTGATATTCAATTGGATATCACAATATAATAGTCCGTTATCTAATGGTATGATGGATTTTCACCACCAGCAAAATCCATTTTAATCTGTAGGCTGGGCCTATTTATTACCCATCAATAGTCATTTCACTTTCCCTATTGTTTGCTTGAATTAGTGCCGCATTAAGCGTGAGGATATCTTTAGAGATGAAGCAATGTTGTACCATAATCAAGCAAGCTTTGCAGAAAATGTGCTTAAGCGTTTACTAGTCTGAGCCTAGATTTCCCATCTAATAGGGCACAAAAGAGCATCTGTTGCCCAAGTTATTTCTTGAATTATGCATTACTAATTGGCATTACTGACAAACGACTGTTTATTGTTTTCAAAGATCTTTATCTTGGATGTCAGTAGGCCAGCTATATTAGGCCTCAGCAATAAAGATAAATCATTATTTCATACAATGGAAAAAGTTGAATCAGGTGCAGCTAAATATTGAGATTGTGATACAGCTGTATGTTGCTGGATTAAAATAATGCAGGCACGATATACTTCTCCATGACCATTTGTAACAATTTTATTTGCAGTTCATTATTGTGGTTTCTAATTGTACAAACTAATGATTG
Organism: Oncorhynchus kisutch; assembly: GCF_002021735.2. Taxonomy (NCBI): domain Eukaryota; kingdom Metazoa; phylum Chordata; class Actinopteri; order Salmoniformes; family Salmonidae; genus Oncorhynchus; species Oncorhynchus kisutch. The sequence continues at coordinate 22,905,195 of NC_034189.2, read as the reverse complement.
TAATTGTGTGCCCTTTATGTAATTCATTCTAACCCTACTCTCAATTTAGGATATGCTGCAAGACCCTTCCTTTGCCCTGCCCTACTGGAACTTTGCCATTGGTGGAAGCACCTGTGACATCTGCACAGATGACCTATTGGGAGCGAGGAGCAACCTCAATATGAATTCCATCAGCACCAACTCCATCTTCTCCAACTGGAGGGTGATCTGTGAGAGTGTGGAGGACTATGACACACTGGGAACCATCTGCAACAGTAAGCATTCAGTAGTGCGCTTATATCCTTCCAAGTTTTAAAGAAAACACCCTATATGGTGGGTAGAAGATCTAGGATCAGATCACCCTCCTGAAATGTTAAAATGTGTAAAAGTAATTGAAATCATAGAAACATGCTCACAGGGACACCTGTGTCACCATTCCATATTGTGATACTTGTTTGCTATCATTACTATCATTGCTTACGCCCGGTTCAAATGAGCAACAGGACAAAATAGGAATAAGGTGGAATCATATTACACAGACATGTGGCAGGGGCTACAGTCCATTACAGATTACAAAGGAAGACCCAACTGTGATCTGCCCGACGATGCTTCTCTACCAGACAAACTCATTTTTTGCACGCTTTGACAACAACAACACTGTGCCGGGTGTGAGGGCTGTGACCGACCCAGAAGATTGGGTGATCTCGCTCTCCAAGGCCAACGTGAGAAAGGTCTTTAATAAGGTCAACACCCGCAAGGCCGGTGCGGCCCGACGTTATTCCAGGGTGCGTTCGCAGAACAGCTGGCAGGCATATTCACTGTAATTTTCAACTTCTCCTTGTCTCAGTCTGTAATCCTCACATGTTTTAAGATGACCACCATCATTCCTGTCCCCAAGAACTCTAAGGCTTCATGCCACAATGACTACTGCCCTGTAGCACTCACTTCTGTAATCATGAAGTGCTTTGAGAGGCTGATTATGGCATACATTACATTAACTCCACCATCCCATTCACCCTAGACCCACTCCAATTTGCATATCACCCCAACAGATCCATAGATGACGCAATCTCAATTGCTCTCCACCCTCCCCTCCCCTCCCCTGCCCTCACCCACCCGGATAAGTGGAATACCTACAGTATATGTGAGAATGTAGCCTAGTGGTTAGAGCATTGGACTAGTAACCGAAAGGTTGCAAGTTCAAATCCCCGAGCTGACAAGGTACAAAATCTGTCGTTGTTACGGCTTTCTTCGGATCGGACCAAAATGCAGCGTGGCTATTGCAATCCATGTTTATTAAATAAAATAAAGAAACACAAACTTTATAAAAACAATAAACAGAATGTGAAAACCGAAACAGCCCTATCTGGTACAAACACAAAGACAGGAACAATCACCCACAAAATACACAGTGAAACCCCGGCTACCTAAATATGGTTCCCAATCAGAGACAACGAGAATCACCTGACTCTGATTGAGAACCGCCTCAGGCAGCCAAACCTATGCTACACCCCTACTCAGCCGCAATCCCAATGCCTACAAAACCCCAATACGAAACACAACAAAATAAACCCATGTCACACCCTGGCCTGACCAAATATATAACCAAAACACGAAATACTATGACCAAGGCGTGACAGTCGTTCTGCCCCTGAACAGGCAGTTAACCCACTGTTCCTAGGCCGTCATTGAAAATAAGAATTGGTTCTTAACTGACTTGCCTAGTAAAATTTAAAAAATAAACAATTGTTGTTCATCGACTACAGCTCAGTGTTCAACACCATTGTCCCCGCCAAGCTCGTCACCAAGCTTAGGACTCTGGGTCTGAACACCTCTTTCTGCAACTGGATGCTGGACTTCCTGACAGGCCGACTCCAGGTGGTGTGGGTAGGCAACATCACCTCCACCACACTGTACTCCCTGTTCACCGCCAGGCTGTACTCCCTGTTCCCCCACGACTGCATCAAGTATGCTTACAACACAATTGTTTGAAAGGCCTGATCACCGGCGACGATGAGTCAGCCTTCAGGGAGGAGGTCAGAGACCTGGCAGTGGGGTGCCAGAACAACAACCCCTCTCTCAACATCAGTAAGACCAAGGCGCTGATCGTGGACTACCGGAAACGGGTACATCGACGGGTCTGCAGTGGACCAGGTCGAGAGCTTCAAGTTCCTCCATATCCAAATCACTAAAGACTTACAATGGTCCAAACACGCTCGCCTCTTCCCCTCAGGAGGTTGAAAAAGTTTGGCAAGGACCCTCAAATCCTCAAAGTGTTCTACAACTGTACCATTGAGAGAATCTTGACTGGCTGCATCACTGCCTGGTATGGCAATAGCACCACCCTCAATCGAATAGCGCTACAGTACTGTACATCATTGGGGCCGAGCTCCCTGACATCCAGGACATCTATATCAGGCAGTGTGATAGGAAGGCCCGGAAAATCGTTAAAGACTCCAACCACCCAAGCCAAAGACTATTCTCTCTGCTTACACACGGCAAGCAGTACCGGTGCATCAAGTCTGACACAAACTTGCTCTTGAACAACTTCTATCCCCAAGCAATTAGACTGATAAATAGCTAACAAAATAGCTACACGGACTGAGTAAACCTTGTGTCTTTATTAACCTTTTATGTACATTTTTGCACTCTCTATGCATACTCACAGAGCCCTACACACTCACACACACACTCCATCATCTGCTCACTCACACATAATATTAACATACATTTATACTGACTCTACACACACACACCCACTCACATACAAGCTTCTGCTACTCTGCTCATCTTATATCCTGATGCATAGTCACCTTACACCTATACATATCTACCTCCATCACACCAGTATCCCAGCACATTGTAAATATGGAACTTGAACTGTATATATTATGTTTACTTTCTTATTGTGTTCTTCATATTTCTTCTTTATTGTGTGGTCTTCCGAGTATTACAATGTTATTGATTATTGCGTTGATGGGTTTTGAGTTTTCAAGAAATGCATTTCACTGTACTTGTGAATGTGACAGTAAAACTTGAAACTAGGGTTTCAAAGCGGAGGGGGCCTTGGACCTTCTTCTCCAATAGGGTGATTCCTGGAAGGAAGGTTGGAAGTAGGAAGAAAGGAAAGAAGGAAGAAAGAATGGAAGGAAGACTGAAAGAAAGGAGCATCTAAATAGTATTTAAACTGGGCCCGGGTGTGTCCTTTAGCACTTGCAAACTTCCCAAGCCTATTTAATATCGCCTCTATTAGCCCAGGTTACTGAGACCCCTCTTAACCCGCTCCTCTCTCCCCCCCAGACACTGAGACCACCCCCATCAGGAGGAACCCAGCAGGTAACGTGGCCCGCCCCATGGTGCAGCGTCTCCCTGAGCCCCAGGATGTTGCAGACTGCCTGCAGGTGAACACCTTTGACACCCCTCCCTACTACTCCACCTCCTCAGAGAGCTTCAGGAACACCATCGAGGGTGAGTGGCTATTGCTGGTCTACACCAATAGATGCAGTGATTCACATTGATGCACCTACACCTACACATACTGTACATATGCTTACAACCCTCAACTGAACATTGAGGGTTGTTGTGAATGCTGACATACACAACCGTCTTAGCCAACAGAGAAAGAGGCAAATCTGTCACTCCGTGAGCTTTACATCTCCGGGAAGGTGTGATGTCGCTGATGTACTCCAGCCAAAATGCTATGGGCGAGTTTCACATCCATTAAGCATGATTTCCTGTATTTAATCTCAAACTACTGTGTTGTGTGCGCAGGCTATAGTGCCCCCCAGGGAAACTATGACCCTGTGGTACGGAGCCTTCACAACCTGGCCCACCTGTTTCTGAATGGAACAGGCGGACAGACCCACCTTTCGCCTAACGACCCCATCTTCGTGCTGCTCCACACTTTCACCGATGCCATCTTTGACGAGTGGCTCAGGAGGCACGCCCCAGGTAATAGATCCCATCCTACGACTGATGTCATGTTCAAGACCTGATCATTGTCTTCCTGTGCTAGTATCTTTGTCTATGCTTGCTTGTCTGAAAATATGATGCTCTTCCATCCTTTTGCCAACTAATCTACACTGAGTGTAGAAAACATTAAGAACATCTTCCTAATATTGAGTTGCAGCCCCCCCCCCCCCCCCCCCTTTAGACCTCAGAACAGCCTCAATTCGTCGGGGCATGGAGTCTACAATGTGTCGAAAACATTCCACATTTATGCTGGCCCATGTTGACTCCAATGCTTCCCACAGTTGTGTCAAGTTGGCTTGATGTTCTTTGGGTGGTGGACCATTCTTGATACACACCGTAAACTGTTGAGCATGAAAACCCCAGCAGCTTTGCATTTCTTAACACAAACTGGTGCACCTGGCACCTACTACCATACCCTGTTCAAAGGCACTTCAATATTTTGTCTTGCCCATTCACCTTCTGAATTGCACACTTACACAATCCATGCCTCAATTGTCTCAAGGCTTAAAAATCCTTCTTTAACTGGTCTCCTCCCCTTCATTTACACGGATTGAAGTGAATTTGAAGTGAAGTGACATCAATAAGGGATCATAGCTTTCACCTGGATTCACCTGGAAAGTCTATGTCATAGAAAGAGCAGGATTTCCTAATGTTTTGTGTACTCACTGTATGTGTTTGTTGAATATGCTGTATTTTACAGGTTGCTTTTTACCTCGTAGTTACTTCTAAATGACATGGTAAAATTGTAATAACACATCAATTACATGATTACTTTGTAAACTAAGATTCATAATACACACACCACTATGCAACATTTGTTTAGCTCTGGGAGGCTTTTTTTGTTGTATGTCAGGGCCATTTGTTCAGAAGCTGACTCTTAGCTGATATATTTTGCAGATTCTGCAGTCTATCCTTCAGAGAATGCCCCCATTGGTCACAACAGGGGGTACAACATGGTTCCCTTCTGGCCTCCAGTGACCAACGCTGAGATGTTTCTTACAGCCCCTGAGAACCTTGGCTACTCCTACGAGGCCGAATGGCCAGGTGTGTATTGTCAAGATAACTACAGGCTGAATGGCCAGATGTGTATTGCCAATATAAATACATGCTGAATGGCCAGATGTGTATTGCCAATATAAATACAGGCTGGATGGCCAGATGTGTATTGCCAATATAAATACAGGCTGGGTGGCCAGATGTGTATTGTCAATATAAATTCATTATGGATATTTGTCTTATCTACTATGTATATAACAATGTGGTCCACGTGTTAAACAGTACCAGACAAAAGTTTGGACACCTCCAGGATGGTCCACCATTCCAGGATTTTTCTTTATTTGTACTATTTCCTACATTGTAGAAAACATCAAAAGTATCAAACAACATATATGGAATCATGTAGTAACCAAAAAAGTGTAAAACAATATTTTATATTTGCGATTCTTAAAAGTAGCCACCCTTTGCCTTGATGACAATTTTTTTTGTTAATGCGTTTGAGCCAATCAGTTGTGTTGCAAGGTAGGGGTGGTATACAGAAGATAGTCCTATTTGGTAAAATACTAAGTCCATATTATGGCAAGAACAGCTCAAAGAGAAACGACAGTTCATCATTACTTTAAGACATGAAGGTCAATCAATGCGGACATTTCAAGAACTTTGAAAGTTTCTTCAAGTGCAGCGGCAAAAACCATCAAGCGCTATGATGAAACTGGCTCTCATGATGACTGCCACAGGAAAGGAAGACCCAGAGTTACCTCTGCTGCAGAGGATAAGTTCATTAGAGTTACCAGCCTCAGAAATTGCAGCCCAAATACATGCTTCACAGAGTTCAAGAAACAGACACATCAACATCAACTTTTCAGAGGAGACTATGTGAATCAGGCCTTCAGGGTGAATTGCTGCAAATAAACCACTACTAAAGGACACCGATAGGAAGAAGAGACTTGCTTGGGCCAAGAAAAGTGAGCAATGGACATTATAGCGGTGGAAATCTATCCTTTGGTCCAAATGGGATATTTTTGGTTCCAACCGCCGTGTCTTTGTGAGACGCAGATTAGGTGAACGGATGATCTCTGCATGTGTGGTTCCCAACTTGAAGCATGAAGGAAGAGGTGTGATGGTGTGGGGGTGCTTTGCTGGTGACACTGATTTATTTAGAATTCAAGGCACACTTAACCAGCATGGCTACCACAGCATTCTACACGACACACCATCCCATCTGGTTTGTGCTTAGTGGGACAGTTGTTTGTTTTTCAACAGGACAATGACCCAACACACCCCCAGGCTGTGTAAGGGCTATTTGATCAAGAAGGAGAGTGATGGAGTGCTGCATCAGATGACCTGGCCAGCACAATCACCCGACCTCAACTCAATTGAGATGGTTTGGGATGAGTTGGACCGCAGAGTGAAGGAAAAGCAGCCAACAAGTGCTCAGCATATGTGGGAACTCTTTCAAAACTGTTGGAAAAGCATTCTAGGTGAAGCTGATTGTGAGAATGCCAAGAATGTCTAAAGCTGTCATCAAGGCAAAAGGGGGCTACTTTGAAGAATCTAAAATATAAAATATATTTAGATTTGTTTAACACTTTTTGGTTACTACATGATTCCATATGTGTTATTTCATAGTTTTGATGTCTTCACTATTATTCTACAATGTAGAAAATAGTACAAATAAAGAAAAACCCTTAAATGAGTAGGTGTGTCCAAAATTTTGACTGGTACATATATATATATATATTTTTTTACCACAGTTAGAGTCCATCTGTCTGTCTGTGTGTGACTCTTTGCTAGTGTCACATTCCATACAATTACAAATGTAACTGTTATAAATCTTGTCTCCTCACTATAGCTGCTCCTTTCACTTTGACCGAGATCATCACCATTGCCATGGTGGCGGCCCTGGTCATCGTGGCTGTAATCTTTGCTGCCACCACATGTGTTGTGCGCGCCCGCTCCTACAGCAAACTGGAGGGCCGCCAGCCCCTGCTGGGTGAACAGTACCAACGCTATGACGACGACAAAAGCCAATCCGTGGTCTGAGCTGAATGTGAAACTACAGGGTCATGCTCATTAGGGCACAGCAGAAAATGTGTAGTCGTTCCCTGTTTTTGTCCGTTTTCTTTTGTTTATTGACTAATGAACTTGATTTAGGCTTAGCTGAGTGTCACATATTTACATACTTTTGTATTGTTTGCAGTAATGTAATTAGATTACAAATTCCATGTTTTTATAATTTCAAATGCCGTTTAATATGCGTCACAAACTATATTCCGGGAGTGGTCAAATGTTGGCAATGGAGGGTGGCAGTGTGGGTAGAATTAGGTGCGTTAATGCTGGTCGGGAACAAAAACCTGCACACAGCGGCCCGTCCTCTCATGGCCAAGTTTGACCACAACTGCTGTAGTCCATAAAATGGAATCTAATTGACTGTATTACTCATAATATGGAATCTAATCGACCCTGTCACTCATTCTACTATTACTATTATGGAATGCTTTGACCTGTATAACTATAGATTCTGAGGATAACAATGATTTTCTGTAAATGTGTAAACATATTTCATTTTATTTGAATCATTTTGGTTCAAAATGGAACATTTTTAATTCCATTGAAAATATGAGTTGATTAAAGAAAATAAAAGATTAAGAATTGTTCTTGTATTATTATAATTTCTGCAACACATGTGGAGTGTAATGTCATAATTCATACATAAGCACTCTCCTTAAATATAATTTAAAGAATAGAAAAACAACAGGGTCACATCTAAAAAGTTGAATAGCCTAGTTTCACACTCTGGTGTAAGTAAATGTAAATGTCCATGAATTGCCACAAGGTGGTAGAAGTGAAGTTGAATACAACTTGAACAGAGTAGTGAGGGAGAGGACAGTGTCAATCAAGGCTAAATGTGTTGCTTTGAATACATATATGATCATTAATTAGATTTACATTAACATTTTACTCAGTTAGCAGACGCTGTTATGCAGAGTGACTTACAGTAGTGAGTGCAGACATTTTAATACTTTTTTCGTAGATCAAGCTTAGGTTAATTAGTTTGCTTTTAAAATATAGCTTTTAAACTGTATTGATTTTATTATGCTAGTATAATAAAACTGTAGCCTAATAACGATGTAGCCTACAACTATGCAAATAGGCTACAGGCCTATTGGTTTGAATTGAAATACAATCAGCACGAAAGACCGCTTACTGTAACCTATTTGCTAGCATAAAATGTAAACTTAGTCGTTTGTATGATTGAACTGATGATTAGTAAATTACTGTAGGTTACCATATGGATGTATTTTGTGCACAATTAACCAAAACATATGCTGTGACAGTTGCCTTACGATTACAGCAAACAGGCGTGGTTTCAAAGTCCCACCTGTCTGGGTTCATAAGCTCCATATGGGTGTCTCTGTGGCTGTTATCCAACTGTGCTGTTCGACTATTGTTTCAGTGGACACGACTGACACCGGCGGACGGGACTTCCAAAACGACAATTTTCACGGATGAGTGTAGTGGCTTTGCAGTAGGCATCATAACGGGATATGTATCTATTTTGTTGTGGATTGCACACTATATTTTGAATTGGTGAGAATAATCGGATGGGGCAACTTTGTTTTTGAATTACTTTTCTCTGCAACTGTGTGCCTATAGATATATAGAAGTCGCTTTCAACCTCGGATCACAGACCATCCTAAAACATTCATAGACGCATACGGATAAGAAGGCTTTTCGAAAGTTTAAAACCATCAAGGCTATGACCTTTTATTTTCTTTGAACGTGAAGTCAGCGCGAGTCCTCAAGCCACTGAACCCTATAATTTGCTCTCTCGGTTGTTCCTATTGCACATTTTGAAAAACGTAGCATATATATATAATTTTTTTTTTCGTTTATAGGCCTAGTCTTACTGTAATTCTACAATGGACGGGGAACACGTCTTACGCGATTTTAAAGATATTGAGACAAAGTTGGGTCGCAAAGTTCCTGAAAGTCTCATTCGTTCCCTTGCAGGAGGAAATAATCATCATGACAAACATGAGGATACAAAATTGGCGACACCGAAAAACCAGTCGAACTCTGCTGATTTGAAACGACTGGAGAGCAAGATGTTATTTTTGAGACAGGAAATGGTAAGTGATTTTCCCAAAGATGCGTCTATATTTACAAATATATTTAATTCAGTCTGTCCCTGTCGGTTTGGATCAGTGAGTTGCTTCATATCACAGGAGGTTGGTGGCACCTTAATTGAGGAGGACTGGCTCGTGGTAATGGCTGGAGCGGAATTAGTGGAATGGTTTCAAACACATCAAACATATTTTTCATGTGCCATTCCATTGGCTCCTTTCCAGCATTTATTATGAAACATCCTCCCCTCACCAGCCTCCTGTGCTTCATACAGTAAGCCTTTGATAACGTTTTTTGACAACCAAAGCAGACATCCAAAACCGGTACTGTTGCAATTCGACCAGGCTTTTTCAAGTCAGTTCACTGCATTTTCAAAACCTTTCTTTATATTCAGTGATGCATTTGCATTAAGTGCAATTTACACCAGTCCCCCAGTGTCTGGTCTGGAACGTGAAGTATCTGCTAATCGGCTACTGCATAGCAACCAATGATATATATAAACCCTGGATTTCGGATGATATGTGTTGGCCATTGAGAGGCTTTGAACCCCTTGTCAGCCATATTGGCACTCCCCAGTAGGAGCAGTCCTCCATAGGAATGAATGAAATTAAACAGTATTTCAATTAAAGACTAAATTAACATGTATTTAAGCATTTTGTCGGTGTAGTGGAGAGAGTAACATTAGTCATCTAAAATAATTCTACTTTAAGGACATTTGTTAAAATATATTATTTCATTTTTTATTTGTATGTTTAGCGCACATAATATGCATTAAGGTGTCTGTAATAAAACAAATTAGGCAAAAACAAATGTAGAATGTAAATGCATTTCTATAGCTTCCAAAATATTTTTAACACCGGTGAGGGAGTGCCAAGATGGAGGCATGGTGGCTTCAACACAGCACTCCCAATTAGTCATCTAGTGTGTATATAAATTATTGGTTGCAACGGAGTGGTGCCAAAAGCGCTGGTCTTCCTAGAAAGAATATGTAAATTAGGATCGCTAGAAAGGTGGGGGGAAAAAATATATATAAATAAATAAATAATAGATGGCCACTTTGGGCTCAAAAATTAGTTTATTATGATCAAGTTCTATCCTCGCAGTGAATTATTTCACAACAAATCAAGATATTTAATGAAATAGTGATCCATTATACTACTACAGGTGACGTCACACAGGACCATGTGCTGACACAGATCAGTCACATTCATTGCACGTGCAGCTAAGGGTCTGCATCTAGCAGCTCTAATATTTTTTTTTAATTTTTATCTAGCAGCTCTAAGCAGGATGAAAATGACTACATCAACCATGATCCTTTGCTAGTTACAGCCACCTTTGCAAATGTTTGCCATTCAACAATATGGCGTGCTTCAAATTCAAATTACTACCGGTTTTCATGCGCCATCGTGAGTTTTCCAGAGGAATACGTGTATTTGTCAGGGCTTTCACTGTCTACTGGTTTTAATGTATATGAATTTATCCAAGCTAACAAAAGAGCTTTTAGCTGCAGTAGTCTGGTTGTTGTCCAAGGTTATTGCAGCTGTTTGCTTTAGGCAATATTGAACGTTCACTGACCTGTGATATCTTAACTCAGCATGTTATGCAATAACTTCCAGACGCCTGATGGCAATCCAACTTTATTGCCCTTGTGTTCATAGGCTATACTTTTGTCGTCTCAGAAGTTTATGGATTACTTATAATTGTGATCGCATGTTAGCCCATTCATAGATGCTAACTACCTTTAGCACCTTTTGACAGTAGTATCTTCTGGCTGGGGGAGATTTGTTAAAGAGCCCTGACACTTGCTATAAATGTTAACACGCATCGCTTGCGGTACGGTTCTGGAAACATAAGGAACATATCTTTCATATCAGCAGGAAATATATATATATACAGTGCATTCGAAAAGTATTCAGACCCCTTCCCCTTTTTCCACATTTTGTTACGTTACAGCCTTATTTAAAATGCATGAAATAAAAAATGTTCCTCATCAATCGACACACTACCCCATAATGACAAATGTAAACAGGTTTTTAGAAATATTGGCAAATGTATTAAAAATAAAAAACAGAAATACCTTATTTACATAAGTATTCAAACCCTTTGTAATGAGACTTAAAAAAATTGAGCTCACGTGCTGCATCCTGTTTTCATTGATCATCCTTGAGATGTTTCTACAACTTGAATGGAGTCCACCAGTGGTAAATTCAAATGATTGGACATGATTTGGAAAGGCACACACCTGTCTATAGGCACACACCTGTCTTACCCAAGAAGGCTCAACGCTGTAATCACTGCCAAAGGTGCTTCAACAAAGTACTGAGTAAAGGGTCTTATGTAAATGTGATATACATCAGTTTTCTTTTGCTAAAATTGATTAAAACCTATTTTTGCTTTGTCATTATGGGTAATTGTGTGTAGATTGATGAGAAAAGTGATATTTTAATCAATTTTAGAATAAGGCTGTAACATAACATTATGTGGAAAAAGTCAAAGATTCTGAATACTTTCTAATTGCACTGTAAGACAACAAGAGTACTCTGCTGTGTTCCCACCCTACTATAGTGAATGCCCCATTTGGGCCCTCTAAGGCTTTTGTGCTGTTGTCACCTCTTACAATCTCAATTTATTCTTTAATCCAATCAGGCTGCTTTTCTCCAGGGTAAGCCTACACTAAACACAGACCTTATATGAAGCTGTCCCACATGAAAAAATGAATGGTAAATAAAACCGATTGGAACCTTTTCCGGGGTTTATGACTCATATGGTGGTACTCAACCAGTTGTCTGTATCCATGTAAATCTTGTGTATTCCTCAACAAATATTGCATTAAAATGATGTATATTGTTATAACATAGGGATTCAAAAAAAAAAATGAAAAAAAAATTGCCTATAGCCCCATTTTAGACAAAAGCCCAGAACAATGAAACTTGTTTTAAGCGAAGTTCAGAAAATATCTTAAACTTAACGCTTGTAAGTATTGTTGGAGGGTGGCTAAATCAATAAAGTTTAATGACTAACAAACTAAAAAAGCAAGCAGCAGTAAATCACATTAGCTAAACCTATCTTGTGATTCAATACCCCATTCGAACCAACTTTAATTGACACTGCTAATACTGTTGTAAAATTCCACACTGCTCCAGCTCAACATGTGTGCGCACATAGAGGACGGGTTATATCAGCAAAGCAAACACTGGCAGAATTATGAGCTAAACGGGGCCTGTCACGATCCACTCCCAAGAAAGGGCTTTTTTTTTTATAAAGCCAGTTGTTCGGGAACATTGTATCAGACATCAGGCATAATGCTTTTTGACTGCTGCCACTAACTATCCATTGGCGTAAATGGCTGGCTATTTGTCGCTGGTAGCCTGGGAGAATCTTTCAGAATGAGACCATAGACAACCTCCCCCCACCCCGACTCTATGGGGATTGTCATGCTGCGGTGGTAAATCAATGGTGGTACTGTATAGGCATCTGGGCGAGAATGTCCTTCTATGCAGTCACAGGCCACTACTGTTACATGCCAAGGATGGAAGGATTTCCTGTGGCATCCTGTTCTGTTTGTCTTTGTCTACATGTCATTTCCAAAGAGTAGAGTGGTGTCTTTACTATCCCCCAGGGGCAATTTGCTTTTCACCATTACCAAAAGACATGCTGGTGTTGGCATCTCACAAAAATGGAATAGGAAAGCAATATATTTAAAAAAATATATATATATATTGTAGGCCTACTTGTTGGAAGTGTGTTATTGTGTGACTTTATAATACATGTGGGTTTCAAGTTGTCCAGATTCTAGTCCAAATCTATAATGATAAAGGCCTTAAATGTATCCTTCTCACACCAAACGCAGGCCCACCTCCGTGCCATCGATGTCAAGCTGATGCAGCAGCTAATGTCCATCAACGACGGCATCGAATCCATCAAATGGGTGATGGAGGACAAGGAGGGCCTAGCCAGTCGTGAAAGCAGCCTGACAGGCAGCCTGTACAGCCTATTGGACAGCCAAGATGACACCTCTTCACGCGGCAGCTTCACCAGTCTGCACGACGGACACAGCGATGGATTGGATGGGATATCCGTGGGCAGTTATCTGGATACGTTGGATGAGTTAGCCGAAGACCTTTCGGAACACACTTCTCTGACGGACCTTGATCTATTCTCTGATAAACCTGTTATAGAGGACGAGACTTTCAGCAAGCCAACAATGCGACTCAGAGTGGACTCCGATGAGTACTACTGCTTTGGATAGCTCTGCGTGGCTATGAGGCTAATACAAACGCAGACAAAGACCAGAGGGTTATTTTTGCCTAGCGTTGTCAAGATTTCAAATTCATATCAAATCAAATACAGTTGGCATGGTAACTTTGATAACATTTTTAAATTATGAACTAGGACTTCAACTGGTTGAAATTTGAGTAGTTTAGAAATGTTTCATAAGGTGGCTTGTTCATTGAGTTACTGTGTGAAATATAGAACATGGATTTGTTCCCTTGATGACCTACATTCTTTTCCTGCTGCTAAGTGTTCTACAGTGATGTCACAGTGACATTTAAGTGGTTTTACAAAGGGCAACTATTCACAGTTGTGCTATTTTGTATCTTAAAACCAAATTCCTTTTTGTCTAATGCATGTACACCTCACTAAACCTTAGCTACTTGTCCCTTCACAAAAACAAGTAAGGATGAGCTTTAAACATAATTAGGGATTGAATTGTCATACTGATAGGAGGTTAAAGGTGCAATTTGTAAGTTATCTGTCCCAACAAGAAGAACTGCAACCACAATCAACCTAAAACAAATACAAAATAATGCTAAGTAGTGCACCCTCTTCCTCCTCATTCTTGGTGGTTGCTTGCAGTGCTCTCCAGGAGCGTTGGAGTCCACTTTTTTTTAACAGAAAATTGAACTTACGAATTGCACCTTCTTAATAATAATTTAGCTATTTGTTTTATTTTTATTGACACAGCTCACTTGGCAAAAGTTAGATTAATTTTTCACAATTTTCTTTCAGTGCACACTGACTGTACTCTGAAGAATCTGATACCTCAGTGTCTTGTTTCCCTTTTCACTTAGATACCATGTCTTTGGTTAGCCATTCATCCATCAGAACTAAGGTAATGTAGTATATAAGGAATTAGTGGTAATTTGGAGCATTAGCGGTTCCATGCTAAGACATCGTCTGGAGTGGTTTAGTGGGGCAAAAATACTACATTTCCTTCAGGCTATAGCATCCAAGTGCAATTTGAAATAAAAAATAGATTTTGACAGCTATGTGCTTACATGCTAAACATTGGACAGGTACTTTGCTCTTTCTTAATTTTTTTATTTAGACTGCAGTCAACATTGCCATGCCCAGGTCAACAATTTATTTTTGTTTTGTTTTACCACAAGAGATTAATTGCAAAGAAGTTCCAAAGCGGAAATCTTGAAGTTCACAACACTTAATTAATTGAATTACTAGATGGTATTTTTTTGGTTACGTTTAATAACTTAATTTTTGAGCTAGTCAACACTTTAATGACTGGTAACTGACAAAGTTAAGTACAAAAGTAAGGCCATTCATTTCTGTACAAAGATGATTTTGCTTTAAATTCCACTTTCTGTGTCTTCACATGACCTGTGTGTGTTGTGCCCTTCATGTTGCCTACTTTTTTAACATTGTAACTTATTGTTTTTATTGGTGTTGAAAAGTCTGTTGGGGAAAATAATATATTGTGATTTTCTTCATTCTCAGTTTCTGTGTACTGTTTAATCTACATACACACACACACACACACACACACTGGTTCGCATGATTGCCAGCTAATAGTCTGTTTGTGGTAACATGCAATTAGTGGAGAGAAATTGACTCCATTTTGGATTATTTAGTAAGACCACAGAAGCGCTCATATGCACATTTTTATGCTGAGACAGTCTTGCTCCATTTTTGTCAGACTAGTGAAGTTCCAACGTGGTAGTTTGAAATATGTACAATGGAAAATTGTGCTCAGTTTGGGCTAGATTCTATCAGATTCGCACTAGCTGACACCCGTAGGTATAGTGGTTGCTTTTACGTGTCGGAGGTGGAACTGTGTTAGAGCTACAAGCCTCTCCCAGCATTATACCTAAAGCTTTGCTGCACGCAATCGCATTAAGAGAAATCCCATGCAGCCTTGTTTACAAGTTTAAACTCTGGAATGTGAGACATAATCTACACCTCGATTAGGCTGATATAAATCCCCCTTATTTCGTTGAATGATTTTCAATTTGAGCATCATTATTTCTATATAGTCTACTCTTTATCATTCTAAACTTCTAATGCAAGTGGGGTGGGTGTGGCTTTGTAACAATGATCACAAGAGCAGCTGCTCACCGATTGGATAGCTCCAACACAGGAACACCTCCGACACCGTCAAAACATCAACAATAGCTGTATGCTATTGCCGGTTAACGCTTGATCTGATTAAATCTAGGCCTTACTTGGAAAAAACACAAAGCAAAGAGGGCTATTACATCTTCTCAATTCATTAAATTAAAGTACATTTTCTTTTTTAAAACATTTGAACTATTAGTGGAAGGAAACCCATTTTGGATTACACTCTAGATTGACATGACTTAACTTCTCATGGACGAGGCATCACGTTACTATACATAAACCTTGGGAGTATTCATCACAAAATATTATAGCCGGATTATGTAAATCAAAACAAATGTACGCCAGAGAGAAGACGGAAACAGAAAAGGAATGCTAACCACAGTGCTTTTTTTATGTCCATTTTAATTATTCTCACTGGCTTGTTGCTTTTCCACAGGGATAAGTGCATTTCAAGACTGGAAAGCAGAGGCCCTTGTGGTACAATGAGCAGCCCCAGGACATTCCTCTCCAGTACTCTATTTAACTCTGCATACTATGACACTTCTCCCTTTATTTTAGCATAAATGACAAACTACAATGCAAGCCATTGTAGTCACATATGCCTCTGAGTCATAGATGATTCTGAGGATGGTTAGCATGCTAAATAAATACAAATACCCTTGCACGGGGCATGATAACGTTTCCTGGTTCAAATGACATGTTTTCCTTAGCATTGAAGGTGCAGAGACTCACCATATAAACTGAAATAGGAAATTGTTATTAATCACTGCATACGGATTGGGATGAAAGTGTATGAATTACATTATATCTCAGTCAATACCACAAGGATTTGTATTGATTTAGCTGCAGTAAAGTAAATGCCTTGTGTACTAAATTGTTGGGTGTCAAACGTATTGGTCACATACTGTTTATCACTTAATATAGCTCTTTCATCTTTTTCAGCCTCACACCTTATTGTCTGAAACCACACTGTACTTGCGTTAAGAAAGGGTCAAATTGAGAATACTGTTGATTCCCCTAACTAACTAATTTTCCAACTAATTTCCTTAGCTAATATACCTTTCAAACCAAGACGTTTTTCCACCAACTTTGGCATCCCACCAGCTTTTTGTCAACTTTTCTTTAAATCTGAAAGGTATTGCAGACAACAAAGCCTGTAGTCATGACTGCGGTAATGTCAACCCCTCAGCATAAACATCACCTTTCATTTTACCATCTTTGGCATGCATTAAACCATGAACATTCTTCTGTTGTTGTCAGACATCAAACTTGTCCTTTTCATTATGAAAAAGCATAAACAAAATGGCAGTCTGCATGACATCGCAGCAAGCTGGTCCAAATAGCAAAATCACATGCTATTTTTTTTGCACAAAAAGACCCAATAAAATTACCAGAACCTATCTGACAACAGTTTGACTTTAACTGTAGCCAACTTTTTATTCACCATAAGAGGAATAAATGACACATTGACTGCTTGTTTTGTCGTAGAATTTTAGCAATCAGAAAATGGCAGAGTGATTTAGTGCATCTTTAAAGGTCTCTTGATCAGTTGTGGCAATCAATGGCGATTTAAAAGATGAATGCTGACAAGATTGTGGTAAAAAAATCTCTAAGGGGACTAATTATGCCCAATAATCTTTTCAGGCAACACACCAAATATCCTATGTGAATTAGGTATAATTCACCTTCTTAGTGCCTTTGGCACACTTAAGCCACCTGTCAAGACTAAACAAAGCCAAAATAACCACCCCAGAAAGCCAGAAAGCCTTGAATGACAGTGTTGAATGACAGTGTGACTTCTGGTTGACTATCTTGCATTAAAACAGATATCATTTGCTCATCATTTCCTGTCGAACAAGCTTAACTGTGTCGCCATTGGCAAATCTTTGACAATCCCCTTCAGGAAAAATAAATGACTAGACCTATTGGCCCATAAAGTAATTGGAAGATTTCAATAAACAAGAACAGGTTGATTTGCTAATAACCCTTCTATGTGTTGGATTTTCTGAGAAAAGGGACAGGGTATAATACCCATGTACAGTCATTGCTATTTTTTCTTTCCAAGACGAAGATTAAAGGCTTACTTTCTCTCCATGTGCTCATATTCCTTAAGCACCTTTGTGACAAAATATTCTGAAGCTCTCTCTTTTACGTAAACATTCACCAAGTCAAGTCTCTCTTTAAATACTGACTCAGCTAAACATCGTCTTGGTTGCTCATGTAAACAATGCAAAGACAGAGGGCTTTCTTTGACACAGAGTGGGGCGTGGCAGTTTATATACAGTTTGTTAATTAAGTATACACCTTCAGCAGAGGCACGCCAACCCAATGAATCACAAGGGACATATGCCCCTTCTATTTGAGCAAAAACTTAATGTGAACAGAAAAGTTGATGTCAAAGAAAGGCATATCTTACTTGGTATATTGTGTTCGAACCTTGAGCTAAGAACGACTGAAAAGTGCAGAACCTTTTTTCTTGGCACCTCTGCTCTGTAATCTTGAGTATTTTGTTCTATCAATAATGTGTTATTCAGCTCAAACTGTAGGCCAGAGTTCTTAAAGAACCACATTATAACTAGCCAGGAGGTTGAATAGACTATCTTAATAATCATCTCCCTTCAGTGCTGTCATGTCATGACTGTTGTATTATGTACTGTTTTTCCTCTTCATGCCATACAATGGTATGATTACCATGCGGTCAGTCAGATCGCAGATAAGTTAGTATTGTTTTGGATGCTACAAGTCATAAATCGGACCTGTTTGGCAAAGAATCATTCCGTATTCATTTTGTTAAGGCTTTGGTAAGGCCACTTTTTCTGGGATATCCTAACTTAGATCACTAATATTGTGCAAAGCTGTCATCAAGGCAAAGGGTGGTTATTTGAAGAATTTCAAATATAAAATAGATTTTTCTATTTGTTTAACACTTTTTTGATTACTACATGATTCCATATGTGTTATTTCATAGTTTTGATGTCTTCATTATTATTCTATAATATATTAAATAGTATGTAATAAAGCAAAACCCTTGAATGAGTGGGTGTTCTAAAACTTTTGACCGGTAGTGTATGTCTCCATAATAATTTTGAATTGAAATGCCAAGTATATGTCAAAGATCCTTCCTCCAAAAGACATATTTGTACTGAAGAAAAATACACAATTTCATAGGGCATTTCAGTTCCGGTTTCACATGGAATGAACCCATAAGAGCAAAGTCATGCCATTGTCGGAACTACATCCGAACGTGAAAGATACGCATGGGAAGCAAACACAGGGGGCCTAGCCATTCCCCAAGTCAAAAAGGTCACACAAGTCCAATATAATTATTCATTTAAGTTGGCGTAGTCCCAATTACCTTCCTCCGGAGCAATTAATAACACCGACATATGTCTAAGAAAAAGGGCTTCCAGAGGAGATACTTTAGCGAATTAGACACGGTATTGTGCATGTGGTATATGGGAAACTGTCACCAAGTGACACACTGGACACACAAGATATGGGTTAGTGGGGATCAACAGGATATGGGTTAGGGAGTATGGGGATAATCAGGATATGGGTTAGCGGAGTATGAGGATGAACAGGCTATGGGTTAGTGGAGTAGGGGGATCAACAGTATATGGGTTAGTGGAGTATGGGGATCAACAGGATATGGGCTAGTGGAGTATGGGGATCAACAGGATATGGGTTAGTGGAGTAGGGGGATCAATTGGATATGGGTTAGTGGAGTAGGGGGGTCAACAGGATATGGGTTAGTGGAGTAGGGGGATCAACAGGATATGGGTTAGTGGAGTAGGGGGATCAATTGGATATGGGTTGGTGGAGTAGGGGGATCAACAGGATGTGCGTTAGTGGAATATGGGGATCAACAGGATATGGGTTAGTGGGTTAGTGGAGTAGGGGGATCAACAGGATATGGGTTAGTGGAGTAAGGATCAACAGGATGTGGGTTAGTGGAGTAGGGGAATCAACAGGATATGAGTTGGTGGAGTATGGGGATCAACCGATTATGGGTTAGTGGAGTAGGGAGATCAACAGGATATGGGTTAGTGGAGTATGGGGATCAAAAGGATATGGGTTAGTGGAGTAGGGATCAACAGGATATGGGTTAGTGGAGTAGGGGGATCAACAGGATATGGGTTAGTGGATTATGGGGATCAACAGGATGTGGGTTAGTGGAGTAGGGGGATCAACAGGACAAGAGTTAGTGGAGTAGGGGGATCAACAGGATGTGGGTTAGTGGAGTAGGGGGATCAACAGGATGTGGGTTAATGGAGTAGGGGGATCAACAGGACATGGGTTAGTGGAGTAGGGGGATCAACAGGATGTGGGTTAGTGGAGTATGGGGATCAACAGGATGTGGGTTAGTGGAGTAGGGGGATCAACAGGATATGAGTTAGTGGAGTAGGGTTCAACAGGAAATTAGTTAGTGGAGTAGGGGGATCAACATGATATAAGTTAGTGGAGTAGGGGGATCAACAGGACAAGAGTTAGTGGAGTAGGGGGATCAACAGGACAAGAGTTAGTGGAGTAGGGGGATCAACAGGATGTGGGTTAGTGGAGTAGGGGGATCAACAGGATGTGGGTTAATGGAGTAGGGGGATCAACAGGACATGGGTTAGTGGAGTAGGGGGATCAACAGGATGTGGGTTAGTGGAGTATGGGGATCAACAGGATGTGGGTTAGTGGAGTAGGGGGATCAACAGGATATGAGTTAGTGGAGTAGGGTTCAACAGGAAATTAGTTAGTGGAGTAGGGGGATCAACATGATATAAGTTAGTGGAGTAGGGGGATCAACAGGATATGGGTTAGTGGAGTAGGGGGATCAATTGGATATGGGTTAGTGGAGTATGGGGATCAACAGGATGTGGGTTAGTGGAGTAGGGGGATCAACAGGATGTGGGTTAGTGGAGTAGGGGGATCAACAGGTTATGGGTTAGTGGAGTAGGGGGATCAACAGGATATGGGTTAGTGGAGTAGGGGGATCAAAAGGATATGGGTTAGTGGAGTAGGGATCAACAGGATATGGGTTGGTGGAGTAGGGGGATCAACAGGATATGGGTTAGTGGAGTATGGGGATCAACAGGATGTGGGTTAGTGGAGTAGGGGGATCAACAGGACAAGAGTTAGTGGAGTTGGGGGATCAACAGGATGTGGGTTAGTGGAGTAGGGGGATCAACAGGATGTGGGTTAGTGGAGTAGGGGGATCATCAGGATATGAGTTAGTGGAGTAGGGTTCAACAGGAAATTAGTTAGTGGAGTAGGGGGATCAACATGATATAAGTTAGTGGAGTAGGGATCAACAGGATGTGGGTTAGTGGCGTATGGGGATCAACAGGATGTGAGTTAGTGGAGTAGGGGGATCAACAGGATATGAGTTAGTGGAGTAGGGATCAACAGGATGTGGGTTAGTGGAGTATGGGGATCAACAGGATGTGGGTTAGTGGAGTAGGGGGATCAACAGGATATGAGTTAGTGGAGTAGGGATCAACAGGAAATTAGTTAGTGGAGTAGGGGGATCAACAGGGTATGAGTTAGTGGAGTAGGGATCAACAGGAAATTAGTTAGTAGAGTAGGGGAATCAACAGGATGTGGGTTAGTGGAGTAGGGGAATCAACAGGATGTGGGTTAGTGGAGTAGGGGATCAACAGGATATGAGTTAGTGGAGTAGGGATCAACAGGAAATTAGTTAGTGGAGTAGGGGGATCAACAGGGTATGAGTTAGTGGAGTAGGGATCAACAGGAAATTAGTTAGTGGAGTAGGGGGATCAACAGGGTATGAGTTAGTGGAGTAGGGATCAACAGGAAATTAGTTAGTGGAGTAGGGGGATCAACAGGGTATGAGTTAGTGGAGTAGGGATCAACAGGAAATTAGTTAGTGGAGTAGGGGGATCAACAGGGTATGAGTTAGTGGAGTAGGGATCAACAGGAAATTAGTTAGTGGAGTAGGGGGATCAACAGGGTATGAGTTAGTGGAGTAGGGATCAACAGGAAATTAGTTAGTGGAGTTTTTATTTTTATTTATTTTACCTTTATTTAACTAGGCAAGTCAGTTAAGAACAAATTCTTATTTTCAATGACAGCCTAGGAACAGTGGGTTAACTGCCTGTTCAGGGGCAGAACTTGTAGGGGGATCAACAGGAAATTAGTTAGTGGAGTAGGGGGATCAACATGATATGGGTTAGTGAAGTAGGGGGGGGGGGGATCAACATGAAATGGGTTAGTGGAGTATGGGGATCAACAGGACAAGGGTTTCCATACAGCAAAGGTACGGGCCCCTGAAAACAGGAAGGAAGGCACAGATATAGACTACTCAAACAAGAATCCAAAGTCAATTTAGAAGTCATTTAATTAGGTGCCTGTCAGTATGCTCTGCTACATCAATGGGGCAATGTTATCCCAGCATTGAGAGACTTTTGAAAGTGGTAGAAAATTTATTTCTGGATGAATATTTGTAATATCTGAACAAGGTATTAGTGTCAATGCCGAGCTCAAACACATTTTATTCCGTAGGTCTTGGTTTGGCTAATTCTTTTGCAACCGCGATCCTCGCAGTGAATCGGATCCACCGTGTCAACCATTCTGCTTTCCCAGACATAAAGGAGTGCATGTTGGGAGATGTATCAAGCTGTGGTATGTGTTTTACCAATAATATCTTATTTCTTACTTGGAAAAATACTTACTGAATGTCAAGGTTAACCACACTTCACAGTGTTATGTTTGTCATGTAATTTTCTGCCCGACGATACCAGTCAACTTTACAGCCAAGCTGAATATTTCAGACCAATTAGATTACTCCCCTTACATAACTGGAAAACTCTAAACTGTGGTGCCCACAAGCCCACAAGCATTTGGGCTGTTTAATGCATCTCTAATGTAGAGTACAGCCCCAGTTGGACACTGTCCAAGCTGTAGTCCCATTACTCCGTTTGGGGAACTGTATCACCAAGCATGGCAGAAATCGTCTCAAAATACTTTCTTGTATAGTCATCCATCGCCCTTTTGCAATACAAGCGAGACTAACAATGGGGGTCTGAGACTCGGACCATAAATTCTTTGAGGTTTACTACAATTCCCATTGGTACGTTTTTGTAAACAAGATTGTGTAAAGTTATGGGAAGCTCAAGTATACAAGTGCACACCACCCTGAGAACATACTACCCTCAAATCTGCCGTGGTGAATTCCGGACACAGTCATTTTCTGTGAGACTATTTCAAAAAAATACAAGCAGATATTTATCTGATTTTAGAGTGGGTAATTTTCGCTTGAGTACTACAGACATTCCCAAGGGAAGGACATAGGAAATGCTAAAGGTAAATTCTTCCCCTCTGGTATTTAAGGTTAACTTAAGGTCTCTAGTTGAGAGTTGTTAAGTATATTTATTTACCTATTCACCCATTTACTTTGTCATTAACATGATCAGTAGTGCTTGCCTCATTTACTGTGTGCAATTTGTGCTCATTACAAATAGTGTGGGATATGGTGCTGCATAACAATAGTAGTAATGTAGCATGCAGCGAGAAAAATATAGGAATTTAATCAGCAGCATATTGAATATTTCACAGTGACGGTAGTTTATAATTTCAACCTAATTATACACTTGTACGGATCAAATGTGACATTATACTATGCAGGAAATATAATTGATGATAGGCATTTTTCCCCCACTGCTAGTTTATCATGTTTACTATTACGCAAGACACACATGTAAAATCCAGGTTCTGATGTGCCTACTCACTCCATCCTCAGCTGGAGAACCAGTGTATGACATAAAGTAAAGTGAACATTTTTGGGGAGACATAGCCGTTCTGGTACGTTTCTATGGGACTAGAGATGGGCTAATTTGTCAGTATTAGTCACACAATTTAGGCCTAGGATGTGAACTCTGGCCAATAGATATAGACAGCTGACTCTTTTTAAACTATAATCTGGGGCACGTACAGCAGGACTCAATGATTTGGAATGTTCAGATAGAAACATGCTATGTAGAAAAAAAACTTGCCTCTCTGATATGTAGAATAATGAAACATGTTGGCTCTTCGTGACATTTCTATCTGCAGTGTTGAACAATGTTTGGCTACGTGGCCCCGGAGGTGAATTTACTGTATGCCATAATGATGTGGTTATCCAGATTTGAATTGACAATGGCCATGTGGTAATGACAGATGTGTCATCACTATAGGAGCGTTGGGTTTAAATATCGTCTCCCTTCATACAACGTAAACACATAGAAGGTAAACATATAAGACCAGATACTGTGTCTGAGCCCTAGACCTATCTGCAGTTTAGCAAGCAGTAGCACATGAATATACAGAAACCACATGAATATGCACAAGCGCAGCACAAGCAAAGCCCGTCTCAAGCATTGGTTGAAAGTGTTGATTAGTAATGCATGGCTTTGATTAGTAATGCATTAGAGTAGCAGCAACATGAATCACAACCATATTCAAAATGACATGCAATAAGGCCTTCTGCATTGAAAATAGCCAGCAATACTTCCATAAACTTTTCAGGATTTGTAATTTCATATTTCGATTCAATGTGGAGATGATATAGGAGTTAAACAGCCGAAAAAACGCTGATTTGGGTTTAGCTCTGCCAAAACGGGGTGATGGTGTGCTTTAGGACCATGCGGACGCCTCAGAGAGGTCGGGTCGGCTGTTTGGAGTGTTTTTCCAACTGGATAAAAAAATGTACAGTACCAGTCAAAAGTTTGAACACACCTACTCATTGAAGGGTTTTTCTTTATTTTTACTATTTTCTACTTGTAGAATAATAGTGAAGTCATCAAAACTACGAAATAACACATATGTAATCAAATCAAAATATATATGTTAATCGTCCCTTTTTCAGGACCCTGTCTTTTTTATAAATATTTGTAAAAATCAAATTAACTTAACAGATCTTCATTGTAAAGGGTTTAAACACTGTTCCCATGCTTGTTCAATGAACCATAAACATATAATGAACATGCACCTGTGGAATGGTCGTTAAGACACTAACAGACATTAGCCAGCAACATACCACCCTGCATACCACTGCTGGCTTGCTTCTGAAGCTAAGCAGGGTTGGTCCTGGTCTGTTCCTCAATGGGAGACCAGATGCTGCTGGAAGTGGTGTTGGAGGGCCAGTAGGAGGCACTCTTTCCTCTGGTCTCTTTTTTTTTTATCCCAATGCTCCAGGGCAGTTATTGGGGACACTGCCCGGTGTAGGGTGCCGCAGTCTTTCGGATGGGACGTTAAACGGGTGTCCTGACTCTCTGAAGTCATTAAAGATCCCATGGCACTTATTGTAAGAGTAGGGGTGTTAACCCCAGTGTCCTGACTAAATTCCCAATCTGGCCCTCAAACCAGAACGGTCACCTAATAATCCCCAGTTTACAATTGGCTCATTCATCCACCTCCTCTCCCCTGTAACTATTCCCCAGGTCGTTGCTGCAAATGAGAACGTGTTCTCAGTCAACTTACCTGGTAAAATAATGGATAAATATATATTTTTTAAAACAGCTTACAGACGGTAGGCAATTAAGGTCACAGTTATGAAAACTTAGGACACTAAAGAGGCCTTTCTACTGACTCTGAAAACCCCCAAAAGAAAGATGCCCAGTGTCCCTGCTCATCTGTGTGATGCATGCTGCAAGGAGGCATGAGGACTGCAGATGTGGCCAGGGCAATAAATTGCAATGTCTGTACTATGAGACACCTAAGACAGCGCTACAGGACGGACAGCTGATCGTCCTCGTAGTGGCAGACCATGTGTAACAACACCTGCACAGGATCAGTACATTCAAACATCACACCTGTGGGACAGGTACAGCATGGCAACAACAACTGCCTGAGTTACACCAGGAACGCACAATCTCTCTATCAGTGCTCAGACTGTCCAGAATAGGCTGAGAGTGGCTAGACTGAGGGCTTGTAGGCCTGTTGTAAGGCAGGTCCTCACCAGACATCACCGGCAACAACGTTGCCCTATGGGCACAAACCCACCGTCGCTGGACCAGACAGGACTGGCAAAAAGTGCTCTTCACTGACGAGTCGTGGTTTTGCCTCACCAGGGGTGATGGTCGGATTAGAGTTTATCGTCAAAGGAATGAGCGTTACACCCAGGCCTGTACTCTGGAGCGGGATCGATTTGGAGGTGGAAGGTCTGTCATGGTCTGGGGCGGTGTGTCACAGCATCATCGGACTGAGCTTGTTGAAATTGCAGGCAATCTCAACGCTATGCGTTACAGGGAAGACATCCTCCTCCCTCATGTGGTACCCTTCCTGCAAGCTCATCCTGACATGACCCTCCAGCATGACAATGCCACCAGCCATACTGCTTGTTCTGTGTGTGATTTCCTGCAAGACAGGAATGTCAGTGTTCTGCCATGGCCAGAGGATCGGAGGGTGAGGGCTAGGGCCCTTCCCCCTAGAAATGTCTGGGAACTTGCAGGTGCCTTGGTGGAAGAGTGGGGTGACATCTCACAGCAAGAGCTGGCAAATCTGGTGCAGTCCACGAGGAAGAAATGCACTGTGGTACTTAACTGACTGTTACTTTGATTTTGACCCCCCCTTTGTTCAGGGACACATTATTCCATCTCTGTTAGTCACATGTCTGTGGAACTTCTCAGTTTGTCTCAGTTGTTGAATCTTGTTATGTTCATACAAATATTTACACATGTTAAGTTTGCTGAAAATAAACGCAGTTGACAGTGAAAGGACATTTATTTTTTTGCTGAGTTTATCATTATGTCCCTCCACTTCTAAAACCAAAGTTGCGCCCTTGGTCATCTGAAGTACTCATCCATTTGATTAAAATCTATATGTCCCCAACCCCAAAGTGCACTGAAGTGGATTGACAGTCAGAAATATCGGACAAAGAGGTAATCTCCGTCTGATTGAGTCAGTATGGAATATGTTGTGATACATCTCTGTCAAGGTAAAGAAGATGAATGATTACATGGCCTTCCCCCTGTCTTTCACTCTTGTGTAGTTTTATTCCTCCCACTCTATTTCTCGCTCCCATTCTCTCTCTTTTTTTCAGAGAATCTCATCCTCTCTCCCTCTCTCATTCCCTTATCTCTATCATATAGTCTTATTCCTCCCTCTCTCATCCTCTTATCTCCCCTCTTCCTCTTTCCCTAACCCCTCCTTCATCACCCTTCTCTACCTCTCCCTCCCTCCTCTTTTAGTCCCTCACCTCACCCTCTCCCTATCGCTCTGCCTCTCTCACCCCCACCCCTTTATCCCTCCCGACCCTCTCTCCTACCTCTTTCACCTTGATGTTTGTCAGGTCACCTCCCAACACCCTCTGTGTCTGTCCTGTTTGAACTCTATCTGGGATAGATGCACTCTCTCCTCTACCACGCTGTACTGAGGCTCTGTTCCAAGTGGCAGTCTATTCCCTATAAAGTGCACTACTTTGGACCACAGGCCTATGGGCCCTGGTCAAAAGAACGGTACTCTAAAGGGAAAAGACTGCCATTTAGTACACAGCCAGAGGATGAATCCACTGAACTGTGTAGATGTAACAAAGTGGGACATCAGCCAGGATGCTTCAACTGTCAAAAATATAGAGAACAAAACAAACTCCCGGTTGCATTTGATCTTTTAAAAAAATATATCAGGCCCGGAAACCTTTACATGGCTATATTCGGAATCAAAGACTCTGTTTCAAGGATTTTAGCCCCTTCAGATCTTTAGACTTTGCTGTCTGTTCTTTGAAAGCTAACTTATGTGTCATGAGTAGGAATAGATTGCAGAGAAGGGAGGGGGATGTTTGTTTACTTTTAAGAACTTGAAGATGGTTCACATCTCATTTCTGCCAATTATTTCCACGATCTTGGAAATGTTCTCATGCCCAGTACGACAAATGCAGAAAGGTGTAACTTCATTAGTGTAAAGAGCTGGGGATTCCACCCAACACCACAGACACTGACCTTTGAACCTAAGGTGAAATTAGGCCAGACACCACAAAAAAAAGACAGGCTTACACAGATCAAGTGAATTTGATCAGGTTTTCGACAGGTTCCAGGGTGAACTCAATTGAGTCATCTCTCCTGCACTATAAAGATGTAGGATCTTTATCGGAACACTCTTTTGTCGATGAAAATGTTATTGCAAACTTGCGTGTATTTGAGGTTTAAAAAGGCTGCTAAAGTGTGTAATTTTCACTTTATAATGTACGACTTGATTTGCACTAACGAAAAATGTATTAACCCCTACAACAAATGTTCATAATCCACATAATTGATCACATTGCCAGTTGCTGCAGGATTGTTTTCCTGCTTTAGCAAACTGGCTCAAATTAAGATGCTACATCTGTAGAAGATGACCACCCCTCTGAATCACAAGGGGCTCTGTACTGATATGGTAAATAAATTATATTTAACTCTAGAATGTTCCTGTGTTCCCGTGTGGCAAACGCATTACACATACAAATATGAAATGTTATGTGTTTCTAATTCAACATACCTTCATTGCGTTTGTGTATTTTTTTATTGAGAGAATTCCTCCAGAACGCCATATTTGTTTATGTATATACCCATTAACTTTTTCAGAGGCAGCAACTATGTGTGTGTTTCTTTGTGTGTCTCATCACAGTCCATGCCGTTCCATGAGATGTTGTTTAATCTTTTTTTTTAAGGTAATTTTTCTGTTTGCTTAAGTCATTGGAGATGGAATTGAGTTCCATGTTATCACGACTCTGCGTTGCCATGAATTAGTTTGTCACGCCCTGACCATAGAGAGCTTTTATTCTCTATGTTGGTTAGGTCGGGGTGTGACTTAAGGGTGGGTTATCTAGGTGAATTATATTTCTACATTGGCCAAGTATGGTTCCAAATCAGAGGCAGCTGTTTATCGTTGTCTCTGATTGGGGATCATATTTAGGTAGCCATTTTCCCATTGTGCTTTGTGGGATCTTGTCTATATATAGTTGCCTGTGAGCTTTATAGTAGCACCACGGTTTGTTTTTGTTGTTTTGTTCTTTCAAGTTTTCTATTCCACAATAAAGGATGGAAACATACCACTCTGCATCTTGGTCCACTCCTTATAACGATCGTGACATAGTTTTGGACTTGGGGACTAAAGAGACCCCTGGTGGCATGTCTTGTGGCGTATGTATGGGTGTCTGAGCTGAATGTTCTTTGATTATGCAGAGAATCTGGAATTTTCATTACAGTAATGCTTCTCATTAAACTATATATTGTACTGTCATTTTGTGGCTCTTGTCTCTGCATGGTGGAAAGAACAATATGCAGTTTAAGACTGCACAACCTCATTTTAGTTCTGTCACTCTTTTGGGCTTGTGTAAGTGCTGTTGTATTCATGTGTTCATTCGGACTAGGAGATCAAGTCTTCTTATTGTCACTTAGAAATAGGTTCAAATACTATTTGAAATCTATTTAAATATACTGCACAAAAATATAAAAGCAACAATTTCAAAGATTTTACTGAGTTATAGTTCATTTGAGGCAATCGGTCAATTGAAATGAATTCATTAGGCCCTAATCTATGAATTTCACATGACTGGGAATGCAGATATGCATCTGTTGGTCAAAGACACCTTAAAAAAAATGGGCCTCACATTGGGCCTCAGGATCTCTTCATTCGTGGTATCTCTGTGCATTCAAATTGATATCGATAAAATGCAATTGTGTTCGTTTACCGTAGCTTATGCCTACCCATACTGTAACCCCACCGCCAGCATGGGGCACTCTGTTCACAACGTTGACATCAGCAAACCCCTCATCCATACGATGCCATACAAGTGGTCTGCGGTTGTGAGGCCGCTTGTATGTTCTGCCAATTTTTCCCTCAAAACTTGAGATATCTGTGGCATTGTGTTGTGTGAAAAAACTGCACATTTTAGAGTGGCCTTTTTATTGTCCCCAGCACAAGGGGAACCTGTGTAATAATCATGCTGTTTAATCAGCTTCTTGATATGCCACACCTCTCAGGTGGGTGGATTATCTTGGCAAAGGAGAAATGCTCACGAACAAGGATGTAAACAAATGTGTACACAACATTTTAGAGAAATAAGCTTTTTGTGCATTTCGGGAATCTTTTATTTCAGGTTATGAAACATGGGACCAACACTTTACATGTTGCATTTACATTTTTCTTCAGTGTACTTGTGCTGGGCTTGATTGAGCTTGCCTTGCACAATGGAACCAATAGAATTGTTGGAAAAGTGCAAAGCCTACCAATCTGGCACTGTAGGCAGGCT
Source organism: Oncorhynchus kisutch (assembly GCF_002021735.2). Lineage (NCBI taxonomy): Eukaryota > Metazoa > Chordata > Actinopteri > Salmoniformes > Salmonidae > Oncorhynchus > Oncorhynchus kisutch. Next base: position 22,875,554 of record NC_034189.2, on the reverse strand, counting down.
ATACCAAACACTAAATGTATTTGAAAGATTTCCAGGTAGGTCATTATGGGGCACCCATCATCCTCTGTTTCAAGCTGTCTGTCTGCACTACCTCATAAAAGCATCTTCCTGCCTGGGAACGTTTTGACAGCGCTTGGCGGGATATGATCCCCTTGGGAAGATGCACAAACTACGCTCCCCCTCACTGTCTTTCCCAACCAGATCCCCCCCCTCTGATCTCGATCACAGGATGTGTTTCAGGATTTTCTTCCAACCGATGGCTGATACCTCTGATATCAGTACGAACATTTTACACATATTCAGATCTATTTGGTGATGTAGTGTAAATTGTGGATTGTACATTTTTCTGTGTTTGCAATCATTACATCACCACAGTTGTTCCCAATCATATCAGATGGGAGCTGGTTTGTTTTAGGCCTAGGAGGCAATATAAGTGTCTTTAAGTTTTAAATCCTCTTAGCACTACTGGCTGAGTGGTTTTGGTGTGATCGTGTAACTAACTCCATCGGATTAGTATATGTCTTCCTCTTTCATAGACCTCCAGTTGTTACTGTCTGATGATGTGACGCCGCGAAACAGACAAAGGTCTGATTGTCCATCCCGCTGCCCCTGGTGTGGCTTAGGGTGCCAAAAATAGGAATTCACTCATCAAATTTGAGGCTAGATTGCAACAAAATCCCCTTCTATCGCTAGACATTTCTGACAGATGTAGTATATTAAAAAAAGCTACCCTGGCATCCAATCCTCACCAGGACTGGGTTCTAATGCTATTTGAAATCTTTCAAATACTTTGAATGTTTGCTCTAGCCTGCTTAGAGTGCCAGATGGGCAGGGTTTACTGTTTTGAGACTATTCTATTGGTCCATTAAGCCAGACAAGTTAAAAAAAATCACAAATAAAGTATTTTAAATGATTTCAAGTATTATTTCAACCCAGGTCTGATCCTCACTCAACCATTAAGACTCTCTATGTGTAACAGGACCTTTGCTATTTCTTCTCGAGTGCTTTGGTTCAAGAGGTAAGGAACCTCTAATGTCCTTACAGATTAGGCCTTGATACTTGCAATGGTTATTTGGCACGGTCTAAAGCCTCCTCATTCAAATGGGACACTTCAAAAAGAAAGAAAAAGATTGTTTCCACTTGAAGGGGATTTGGAGTGTCCACCTCAGAAGCAGCGTAATGTCTGTAGGTTCAAATACCTACCAACGACCCATCTACGAACTCTGTGGTGTGGGACCCCAGTAGGGTCAGATCTCAAAAGAACACTGAGACTTTGAATTGTAGACTCTCATGTAACTTGGCTTTTTCCAAGAAGAACCATATTTCAAATGAGTTGTACATATGCACCATGATACTCGAGCCTGATAGATAACTAAGAGGATTTGTGCATATCAGGTCGGTTATAACTACTTTAAATCTTCTCCTATTAAGTGGCCATAAGTCATTGCCTACTGTTGAGGGAAGCAATTAAGCATGGAAAAAACATTTGACCTCTTTAACCTTGTAACCACCTTCTCTTAGTGGCCATTTTGAACTGTCCCAATGTTTATTACTGCTAATATACACACTTCCTCTCTGGTTGAGTGGGCGTTCGTGAACAGAACACCTTTGACCCAACCATGGTAAATATGTTGTTCAACATTTAGAAACCGTTCAAGAAACACACCACACACCAGCCGACACCACCACAGTGCTTATGTCTCAGGCTGGTCTCTGATTACACTAACAGCCGCCCATCAACCACCCTCCCAGCCCCCACATACACTCCCTGTGGGGATAGCCACCTGTCCCAGTTGACTCCAGGGATCCCAGGATCCCCACGGCCTAACAGAAAGCTCTTTGTGCTGAAGATAAAATCCTCTTAGCAGCCTGTTACCGATAGGACTCAGAGGGCCTCTTCTGTTCAAAGAGGAAGTACAACGCCGTTTGTTCAATCTGCTGTCGTGAGTTTCTATGGTTTGGTTTTTACTTAACAAATACATGCTTTTCGGGGGCAATGCATTAAGGAATTGAAGTTGCTCTTAGTTGCTCTTGCTTAGCTATCATTGCTACTCAGTTCCACTTGAATGAATTTCTACATTTATAAATAACGGTGAACTGAGGTTAAAGAGCCAGGAGTCATTTGAATCACTTGCAGTTAAAGCCATTGAACCTCCCCTATGCCTGATTACTTTACCAGACACATAAAGTAGCTGCACTTCAACCTACATCCTTATACTGCCTTGACCTATTTGTCATTGGTCCTTACCACAAGGCCAGATTGGACAATTGCAACTTTAACATTTTATACAACACATTGTAAATGTGTTTGATTTCTTATTACCTGAGGACACTGACCAAGCTCTATGCCAATTTACAATGACGTCATCTGAAATGCACGCCAGAAAGACAATGTTTGCTTCCCGAATGGCACCCTATTCCCTACAAAGTGCACTATATAGGGAATGGAGTGCCATTCGGGACACAGTCATTGCTATTAATTACATGCTGACCTAGCTGGCTGTGCATTGCAGCGACCAACAGGTGAGGTAATTGCAGTCAGGCAATCAGCAGTGAGTGTTAATGATTATCTCTAGGCAGGCTAATCATTATGCATCCCACTGGTGGGCCACTCACTGACAGGGAGCTTGTCTGTTCATTGAGATTGATGTCTAACCCTTGCCACAGTCCTCATTTGCTGTTGTCATTGGATAGAGAGACACATTGTGCAGCTGCGAAGACTGATAAAGACAAATTAGTTGTCAGATATGACGATGGTCATTGATGTGTGAATGCGTACATTCTTGTGTAGGTCTATCATTTGAGAATTTCTCTCCTGTCCTCAGAGTCAAAGTCTGTTAAGTATACACTGGCGTTGAAATCAATGGCACGTTGTCCCAATTGAACCTTGTAGAAGTTTATTTAATGTTGGTGAAAAACATTTGAAAGTAGCTCTCTCATAGCTTTCACTGTATTTCCTCGTTTAAATGATCTCTTTGAAACATCTCGTTAGTGTCTTCAGAGACTATCCCAAAAGAATAGCCAGAATGGGATGTCAGAAATCACACTAAGATATTCCCTTAGTGTTACTCTGTAAAAGGAAGCCTATTGCCTGACGAAAGAATGAAGAATGCTGCTCATTCTCTGTGGATATGGAGGTTTTTCAAATGGTGCCGGAAGTCTTCCCGTCTGTAGCAGAGTAAATGTTTGTACAAATAAAAGTAATTCTGGCATAAGCACAGATTAGTAGCTGACAGTAGTATTTGCTGGTGATGACTGAAGGAAAAAAATGCATGGGAAATCTCTGAATCTTGGCTAGCGTAGTCACGTGGCAGGAATTCCTCTAAAAGCCCACCAGTGAAAACAGTAGGAGGATAGATTCCCATAACTAACTGGTTGGCTGAGGGACCTGTTTGTGGTCAGAAAAGGGCTATTGTCAGTAGCATTCTGGCTAAAATGTTAGCATTTACTGTGTTAGCCTTTACTTATTAAAATTTAAGCATTTAGCATTTTAGTGGAATACAGTTATATTTTCAACCTCAATATTTTTCTCATGGATATTTGCCACTAAGGACTAATGTACAGAGCAGGGCAGATACAGTGCCTTCAGAAAGTATCCAGACCCCCATTTTTACGAGACAACCTTATTCTAAAATGTATGAAATACATATATATAGGTGTGTACCTTTCCAAATCATGTCCAATCAATTGAATTTACCAAAGGCAGACTCCAATCATGTTGGAGAAACAGCTCAAGGATGATCAATGCAAACAGGATGAACTTGAGCTCAATTTCGAGTCTCATAGCAAATGGTCTGAATACTTATGTAAATAAGATATTTCTGTTTTTACTTTTAACACATTTGCAAAATTTCAAAATATATATATTTTCGCTTCATCATTATGGGGTATTGTATGAGGATTGCTGACATTTTTTATTTTTATTTTAGAACAAGGCTGTAATTTAACAAAATGTGTAAAACAGTCAAGGGGTCTGAATACTTTCCGAAGGCACCCTATGCCAACCAGATATACCAACCAGTAACTAGCCTATTAGCAAAACTGGAACATTAAGGTAGATGGTTGGTGATTGATAACCATCACACTTCAAGTTTGGAAGTCACACACGTTCAAAAGAGCTGACCGAAAGGGACATGTTCTCCTATTGTATCAGGCTGAAATGGCATTGGAATGACATCTATTAAAATGCAAACAGACCTAGCCCCCAAGCAACGTTCCCTCAAATTTTTGTGGGGCACTGAGCAAATTTTAGGTCTTGTGAGCAGAAACTTGAACATGATGATAATTTTGTGCAACTTCCGGCACGCGTTTACAGTCAACGCTGACATTGTACCCTTACAGTTTTAGACAGTAGCCAAAAGAGACTACCAACAAAACCAATGGCGTGAATCCCATAACATTTTCTTCGAAGAAGTAGGAGGTGAAGATCTCCTGCACAAGGATTGCCTCTCTTGCTGCGTTGTTGGACCCCATCCTTGAAACATCCTGCAGAGCAGCAGACTATTCCTCTGGCACACGGCAGCAAGCTGCAGATCCCCTCCTGGTCCTCGTGTCCATCCTCATGAAGTTATGCAGGACACAGGTAGCCTTCACACACCTGAATTCCTCCAGGAGGCAGTCCCAGATGGCTCTGGTCACCCAACCTTGCAGTGCCCTACACTGTAAGAGGCCTACGATTGTAAGCAATCGTTTTGAAAGAATCTCCAGTTACAAGGTATCTGTAAGAATATGGAAGATAATGTCATTATTAGACTTTTACATCACCAGGTCATTGTGGATTACTGAAGTATAATATCCCGTATAACAAATCATGATAACATTGGATTGATAGATGCATGAGCAACACACATGTGCATGTGTAGCATGTGACAACAGGATCATATCAAGGATAGCATCACAAATGAATACATAAATACCACTTCAATCTTGATGATGAGTTGATCATTTGTGTCAGCAAAAAAAAAAAAGCCCCCAGGACCAGGACTGAGAGCCACTGCTCTTCATTGGGACCTCATATGTAGACATTCTTTCACAGCTCTCTTTATATGACAGAAAACCTTACAAGAAACAGACCTCAATATACTCAAATTACACCGCACTGAATATTATGTTACTATTATCTCCGTCCTCACTTCTAGGGACTGGAACTACACAAGTACCTGACCTATCCAGAATAGCCTTGTCACACCCTGATCTGTTTCACCTGTCCTTGTGCTTGTCTCCACCCCTCTCCAGGTGTCGCCCATCTTCCCCACTTATCCCCTGGGTATTTATACCTGTGTTTTCTGTCTGTCTGTGCCAGTTTGTCTTGTTTGCGAAGTCAACCAGCGGTTTTCTCTCAGCTCCTGTTTTTCCCAGTCTCTCTTTTTCTCGTCCTCCTGGTTTTGACCCTTGTCTGTCCTGACTCTGAGCCCGCCTGCCTGACCACTCTGCCTGCCCCTGACCTCGAGCCTGCCTGTCGCCCTGTACCGTTTTGGACTCTGCCCTGGCTGTGAACGCTTGCCTGTCCCCGACCTGCCTTTTGTCTATCCCTTGGATTATAATAAATACCAAAGCTCAAACCATCTGCATCTGGGTCTTGCCTTGTGTTGTGATAAGCCTACTCTCTCAATTTGACAGTTGGGGCTGCTCTCCTTTCACTCTCCTCCATGGTTGTTAGCTAGCTACCTACAAATGCATTTGGAGTTTGTTTTTTACAGTGATGAATACATCAAGATAGCTAGCTAAAATGAAGTTAGGTAGCTGGTGATACTTAATTCAGTTAGGTATCTGGTGATACTTAATTCACTTAGCTAGCTATCGATACATTATGTAAAGTTGGCTAGATAGCTAGCTACCCAACTAGCTTGCTCATTTAGCAGCTAATTTGAGTTAGACCGCACTGTAGCTCGCTAGCTAATAATACCTTTTTTTTTTTTTTTTTTACATTTTCCAAATGTATTTTTTTCTGACTTGAATAGGTGATCCCACCAGAGCGTTTTGGAGCCTATAACTAATGAACTGTTTACCAATTTAATAACCAGACCTTCATACAATCTTTCTATGCTGAATTCATGATGCACAATCGAACATCCTGACATATGCTGCCAACGGGGCAATTTACCGCTTGCTACTGAACATGCCCAGTCATGCATCTCTGCGCAGCATGGCATTTCTTCTGAGCGGCAGTACTTCTGCGCAGCAGAGTGAGCTGACGCACTTCCATTCACAGAAAACAACACATGGGAGGATTACCCGTTAATTGAATCACATCACCATTAATCATGAACCACATTGGTGATTATTTTGTACGTACAGATTTTGATCCAGGCAAGTGTGGCATGCTGTGATGTTCTGTGAAGTGCACCAAAAAATACTTCATCTTTATGCAGCCTTTCTCAAATTTCAAAACAAAAGCCTTGGAGTAGACATATGTAGACAAATGTGGGTAGTGCTAAGATCATGAGAAAGCATATCGTATCGATACTGTGTGTTAGCATAGCCGTGCGGGGATGTCTGTCAACAGTTCACTGTCTATGCATGTCAACACACAATGTGCTGACTCTACAGATTTCACAACAGGGACACTTGGGTAATAATGGTGTTTAAGTGAGAGCTCAGAAACCCATGTAGACCTGTCAGATCTTCTACGGAATCTAATCTGGCTATAAAATAGATATGTAATATATAGTATGCTTGTGAATGATCATCTATCTATCTTTCTTTGATAATTGCCTGTAGGACAGTAGTTAACATGAGGTATGAGCACATGTCAAAGCTGTCGTTCCAATGAACAGGTTCATACATGTTTGATGGAAAAATGAAGAACATTTCAGTGAATGAAGACGCTCCCTCAGCAGTGTCGGATGCTTAATGCAGCCAAGAAAGACCTATAGAAAACGATTACCACAGTTGGGGCATTGCAAACCAGTGTCTTGTTCAGTAGGTACCAAATGGCAAGAAAGGTTTTGATATACTCCCTGAGCTATCTTTCATGTTCTGGTTCAAAATCAAACTATAGGGTCAAACCGAGCCAAGCCAGGACAAGCTGTAAAAGAACCAGCACAGTACAGTCCGGGTTGGCGCTATAGTGGCATAAGTGCAATATTTTGAAAGTACTGAACTGACCACACTTCAAAATCTGAAGACCTTTGCCTCAACGAGTAATGATCTGTACTTTAGACAGACGTTTGTCTGAGTTTTGTCTATGTTATGTGCTTTAATGTGCCATTAATTATATCCATGTTTTTTGACGCACCAAACTGGACATTTTCTGTGGCCAATTGCGAGGTTTGTGGCGTGTCTCACATGCTTGTTCAAACACTTTAGCCTCTAGCACCATGGCATGATCTAAAACAGACTAAGGGACCCATGGCGTGAACATATTTATGCGGTAATTATCGCCTGGAGACATGCAACGGCACCGGGCGACATTCCTCTCTCCACGGTGCAAAGGTGAAAGACAGCATTTGTGTCACAAAATGGCCACCATGAAATCCACTTCCAAGAAGAGATCAACAGAGTATGCTATTCTTAATCAGCAGCAGTATGTAACCTATACCTTCAATGTTTACTTCTGTATTTGGCTAAGTACATAATAGATTTGTACAGTGGCTAGTGCTCTATAAAATCTGTTATATATTTTTCTACATGATACCATGTCGTTTTTTCCCCAAATTCCATTATCTCCGTTTTGTTTCTCCAGGTTTAGTTTTTTTCCGTTTTTTTTCTTTCAAAATCACAATTTTTTAATAATAGAAAAATAATACAATTAAATGTTCTGAGTCCACAACAATGCTTAAACCACATCAGGAGACCACTTTTGAGGTCCGGGAAAAATCTATACAATTTCTATATTTGGGTATAGTTACCCTTTAATTCAACTGTGCAACAGCCAGAGCAACCCATTATTACAGATTGTTGTGAAATAGACATGAATTGCTTCTTGGAAATTTGTGACAGGCGCACAAAAACATTTACACTTTTTATGTGCGGTACATGATTTTGTACATAGTGCATTTCAATCACAGATATAGGCAGTAGGTCACTTAAGACAGAAACCATCGGCAGGAGGTTGGTCAAGGAGGATGGGTGGGCATATATGAATGTCTACCAACTTGAAAGTTGTGTGTTCAAATCTCATCCTGGACAATTGTAACACATTTTCAACTACTTTTTAGCTACTTTGCAACGAATGCACAGCCTACTTGTATTTAACATTAACAAGTGAGAAGATTTTTGGGAAAGTCTTTCCATCTACCAGAAAACTGTTTTCATTACGTTAGCATCATCGCTAATGGATACACAAAGTGGTAGACAAACATGCACACACAGACAGGGGCATTCCTGTGCTGTTGCCTCTCCAGAAAGTTGAAGGAAAATGCAAACCACTGATGCATTTTGTTAACATGTTATGATAATCTTAAGGAAATGAATGCATTTTTCGAATAAGAGCAGTACATTTACTTGATTTCCTACTAAGTACTATAAAACAATTATAATGTTGAATGCTATTTGAATGGCTGGATTCCGTGATTCCATCTGCCCACGTTCTCCGCAACGCAGATTCTACAAGTGACAAAGTAAAACAGTACATATTCTGTCTCATACTGGACATAACCCACAACCCTCTGCACAATAATACAACAAACGAAACACTGTCAATGCCAGTGAGTCATCAAAGCCAAATAGCAGCCAAGGTTTATTGGGCTACATATTTAACGGAATTTGATAGGGAGTTAACGCTCATCTGGCAATGGGAGTGTAAACACATTTTAATGCCCCGTTGAGGAGGTTATATTGCACGTCACCTCTGTTATAAAGGCATATGGCAGCTCTTACTAGTATGTGTCCTAAATGGCACCCTATTCTCTACATAGTGCACTTCTATTACCTAAGTAGTTCTAAGAATGGAAAAGGGTGCCATTTGGGACATAACGCTACTGCTACCCCTCTAGGATATGCTCGTAAGTCAAATGGGGAAAACTGAATTTAAAGCACTGCACACCCACAGCTACTATGAAACGCTGGTAGGTCATCGTACGCCAATACACAGTACAGCATTAGGATACAGTAGACTATTGATAAGCAAAAAAGTCCCTGTGGTTTGACACAATTTATGACAATGGCATTCAATTCTGTGGCCTCCATTACATCTGTGTTATCATATTTCTTAAATCTCATTGGCATATAACGTAAAGCCAGAGTGAATTGAACATGTGCAACACCTTTGAACTTAGAGAGACATATGTATATATTTCAATAACAGGTATAGCTGCTCCTTTGGAGTGTGGGAACCAGTCTGTTGTGGGTTGTTTTTACGTTTTATAGGTCCTTCTGAGTGCCCAACCTTTCAAGAATGTCCTGGAATTCCAGTGTGACACCTGAATTTTCTCTCTTTAACTTCTTATAACCAACACTGGAACACTGCTCGGCTGATAAGACAATAATAGCATGCCGGAAACGCTGTAAAAAAGCTAATGAGGGGTTTTGTCTGGGAAGCAACATTAGAGAGAGAGATTTTTAGGACTCTTGGATCAAGCTATTGTTATGATGACGCAATTATTACATATTACACCATAGGTTTCATCTGGGAACTCCAAGACTGTTGTAAAAACATTCCAGGTGAAGCTGGTTGAGAGAGTGCCAAGAGTGTGCAAAGCTGTCATCAAGGTGGCTACTTTGAAGAAACTCAAATATAAAATATATTTTGATGTTTAACACTTTTTTGGTTACTACATGATTCCATGTGTTATTTCATTGTTTTGATGTCTTCACTATTATTCTACAATGTAGAAAATAGTAAAAAATATAGAAAACTCCTTGAATGAGTAGGTGTGTCCAAACTTTTGACTGGTACTGTAATTGAACCTCATTACAAGATGAAAGACAATGGCTGTTTTGACTGCCGTTGACAAATGCCCTTTGCAATGACTGACAATAACATGGAACGGCAATGGTTATATGTAGTTTTAATACTTGAAGTTACTAACCCTAAAAAACCTATTTGTCTATACAGTTAGGGTTGGTTCACACTTCTTTATGTAAGGGATTTGAGTGTTTACATATTGACAAAGAAGCCTCACCAAGCTATACCTGAACAGATATGGATAGACATTTAGATCAAAGCTTGAAGAAACCTCCTTGACTCCTTGCGTGACATATTCCTCAGAAGATATATCGTACATGATGACGATACATATTGTAGGACCTAATCTGAGTGCATTTTTATGAAATGGCTCAAAACATGCATAGCTTGTTAAAACCAAGCCTATTCCTCTCACTCAATCAATTTTTACATCCATGGCAGAGACATGTCAGTCAATAATGCAGTAAGTCTATTAGCAATCTGAAACACAAACATATGATAGACCCCAATAATGGAGAAGCTTGCGTCACTAAGTTAGGTCCCTTATGTAACACAGTGTTCTATCTTTGATAAAGGGATAGCTCACCCAAATTACACCATTATGTATGTGGTTACTTGCCTAATACGCAATTCACAGTATACGAACCAGGAGAGACTGCAATCTACGGATGTATTTTATTTACCTAGCCACTGCCACTAATTAATGACATTTAGCTATTGATTGTTAAAGAAAATAAGTTATAAATGCCTCATGAGCTTAGTTCAACTGTTTGACCAATGATGTATATAAACCCTAGAATGCTGATGCTACGTATTAGCCATTGACAGGCCTTGAAGCCGCCTGTCAGCCATATTGGCACTCCACAGTAGGAGCAGTCCTCCAATGGAATTCAACAGTATTTCAATCAAATGTTTCAAGGACAAAATTCCATGTATTTAAATATTGTAGTAGGGACAGTAAGATGAGTAATCTCCAAAAGTTATACTTTTAGGAAAAAAATGTATTAATATATTTTTTCATTTTATTTAGCTCAGATAATATAATTTAAAAGTATGCATTAAGGGTGTCTGTAATGTAATAAATGTGGCAGAAACCAATGTAGACATTAATAAATGCATTTCTATAGCTTCCAAAATATGTTTTACAATGGTGGAGGAGTGCCAACATGGAAGGCACGATGGACTCAACACAGTGCTATTATCAGTCATCTAGTGTATATCAATAATGGTGTCTTACGCCGTCAGAACCCAAAATATATATATATTTTTTCCTACATTGTTTGCAAACAATGTAATTGTAACCAAACATTGTATAGCTTCCAAACATGGTTAAAACTACCATTTTGATGTCAGCGATGGTCAGTCCTTGCATCCACAGCCCTGTCTCTGAATTTGAGAGTCCGAATGCACTTTTTCATCCAATTGAATTGAAAAGGATCCTCAAAAGGCTCTCTTTCTAAAATGTTGCTTGGACCACCATTTGTTCGTAATTCGTTCCAATATCCCAGGTATCCTATCTCAACGTATCGGCTTAACCCTGTCAGGTTGAAAAATGGTCCTTTACCAAGGTTAAGCAGCACGCGTCTATATTGTGCTTAGCCTTGTGGTTTCCCTAACTTCAGCACTGCAAACATACCGGCACTCGCTGTGTCTTTGCGTCTCTTTGCACAGGGATCATAAAAGGTTGACTTATCAGGCCAGCCTGATGTGACAAAATAAGTTGGAAACTCTAGTTAGAAAGAAAACATACTGTACCAAAAGCAGCATACAATGTGTGTATTTAAAGATAAACCCGCCCTCCCTTCCAAGGAATAGCTACCTGATAAACCTACACTCATGAAAATCAGGGACACATAGTATATTTGAAAATCAGTGACACTCCATTTAGGTTATGTTTGGTATGGTATGTATTCATTTGTAATTTCCATCATCCATTTCATATGATGTTACAAATTATATTTCATATGATATGTTACAAATTGCAATTCAAGTTTCAAGTTTTTATTGTCACGTGCCGTGAAATGGTTTTACTGCTTGCTCTTTCCCAATAATGTAGTAATCAAATCAGTAGTACTATAAATACACTTAAAAAACTAAATTAGAATGTCATGCCCTGATCTGTTTCACCTGTCGTGTGCTTGTCTCCACCCCCCTTCAGGTGTTGGACATCTTCCCCGTTATCCCCTGGGAACTTATACATGTGTTCTCTGTTTGTCTGTCTGTCTTGTTTCGTCAAGCCTTCCAGCATTTTCCCCCTCTGTTCCTGTCTCTTGTTTGTTCCTGTTTTTTCCCGGCATTGACCATTTCTGCCCGCCCTGACCCTGAGCTTGCCTGCCATCTTATGCCTTTGCCCACCTACTCTGGTTTACCGATCTCTGCTTGACCTCACCCTGAGCCTGCCATCCTGTACCTTTTCCCCAGTACTCTGGATTACCGACCTCTGCCTGACCTGACCCTGAGAATGCCTGCTGTCCTGTACCTTTACCCCACCACTCTGGATTATCGACCCCTGCCCGCCTTGACCTGTTGTTTGCCTGCCCCTGATGCTGTAATAAACATTGTTACTTCAACACAACACTGTTTCCCTGGAACCCCCCCCCCCCACATAAGTGTTGATTCTTTGAAATTAAGTGTTTAAACTTAATTTAAACTAACTATGAACTACTGTCGATGTTGATTAATCACAGATCACAATCCTGCAATAAAGAGGGGAAGGAAATCTGTCTCTAATTTGTCTGTTTTTTTGTGTCGTATTCTCAAATTAACATAACCTGTTTGTTCAGTCATAAGCTCTCCAATTAGTTTTATTTGATTGTCATAATTCCTTCATGATATCAGCAATGTAAACCCAATTTTGCAGCTGATATTTACATGCAATGCCAATGCAGCCATATGCCTACAGCCATGGTTCCCAGCCCCATGAATACCCTAAACAGCACAGAATTCTGCTGTAGCACCGGACAAACACACCTGATTCAACTCAAAGGGTCTGATGATTGGTTGACGAGTTGAAATAGGTGTGTTTGTCCGGGGCAACAATAAACTGTACTGTTGGGGGTACTCGAGGACCAGAGTTGGGAACCATTAGCCTACAGTATGACAGCACTAGCCTTATGGGCATTTGCAATGCACCCCTTGACATTGTGCATCTGAAGCAGAGAATAGCTTAACTCACACATAGTTGAACAATATGTAAACAATATGTTCTCAATTTTAAAACGATACCGGTAGACAATGTATTGGATGTACATGATCTAGATTTTGTACATGCCTTGTGCTGAAATGTCTGGAAGCAGAGAATGATGGGATCCTTCACATCAAACATACACACAACTACTACCACCAAGTTCAATGCCAGATACAGTACTTTTCTCCCAGAAGGTGTGATAATAAAGATGGTTTGCCTAAGACGACCACAACAATTACATTGTCTATGCTGAATGTGTTTAATTAAATTGTAAAAGAAAGAAAATAGTTGGGCTGTAAGAAATACTTATTATAATGGGAAATTAATGATTAATGGGTCAGAGACACAGGAGGAATTTCAGTCCGGGACTCATAGCTACACGTGGCAAGTTCTCATTGGTCCGAATTGTCTATACATTGAGCCTGAAACAGGATACTTGGTATTTGGCCATCGTCCCCGTTTTATTGCAAGGAATTCAAATTGATCACAGGAGACAAAGGGCTGTGAGACATGGGTTTAACTCTGGACACATGAAAGGTGGGATGTATACGAAGGCTACGGGGCAACAGAAGACGAACAGCAGAGGGGCTAATGATTTTGGAGATGGGAAACCGGGGAGAGAGTTTGTGGGATTCCACCCGGAGGGGCAGATGTAAGGCGTTGGTAAGGCCAAAGGGCATGACCAGGTACTCATTGAAGGCAGTCTTCTACTCGTCCCCTTTCCGTATCCGCACCAGGTGGTAGAAGTTCCGTAGGTCCAGCTTGAAGAACACTGATGCCCACTGGGGGGGCTTGAAAGTCGAGGAAATGAGAGGTAGAGGTTCTTCACCGTGATGTCATTGAGACCTCAGTAGTCAATGCATTGGCGGTGGAGGCAGAAGGACGGATGAACCCAGCAGCTAGGGTGTCCTCAATGTAGGTCTCCATAGCCTTGGTCTAAGTACCCGACAGAGAGTACAGTCGTCCCCGGGACGGAGTGGTGCCTGGGAGAAGATCAATCCCACAGTCATATGGTCGGTGCGGTGGCAACAAAGTGGCCCGAGCCTTACTGAACACCTCCCGAAGGTCCTGGTACTCCGCGAGAATGGCACAGAGGTCCGGGGCAACTTCCGAGGCCCCAGGAAGACATCCCGGGACAGGCTGTGCTGACTTCAGGCAACGTGCGTGGCAGAATGGACTCCAGCCCATGGTGCCACCGGCAGACCAGTCAATGAGGGGATTGTGTCGCTGGAGCCAGGAGAATCCCAATACTACAGGAACCTGAGGAGACAATGAGCATGAACTGGATCATCTCGCTGTGGTTCCCTGACACACATAGGTTGATGGGGGTGGTATTGTAGGTGACCCAGCCTATAGAGCACCCATCCAGTGCTCCAACGTCGATGGGAATGGAGAGGGGTTGAGTGTGGACTTTCAGCTTGGAAGCCAGGGTAGCATCCATAAAGCTCTCATTGGCCCCAGAGTCGATGAGGACCCGGAGAGATTTTGACTGGTTCAACCACAGCAACATGGCATAAAAAGGGATGTGATTAGCTGGAGACAGCCTAGCTCTGCCCAGTTGCATGGGCTCAGGAAGAGGTGAATCGGCAGCGTTGGGAGACTCTCGGGGAAAGTTGGGTTGTTCTTGGCAACGGTGCTGTCGGGGACGAGGCAGGTGGAATCCTTGGACCCGCGAGTGAAATCGAATCTCCTGTAGTCGCCCATCGATCCTAATGGTCAAGGCGATGAGCGAGTCGAGATCCGTCGGTAGTTCCCGGGCAGCAATCTCATCCTTTACTTCCTCCGAAAGTCTGTGCAGGAACATATCAAACAGTGGCTCCGAGTTCCAGGCACTCTCAGCTGCCAACGTGTGGAAATTCACTGTGTAGACTGCCACATTGCAAGAGCTTTGCTGAAGCAACTTCCGGGCAGCCTCTCTCCTGGACAATGGATTATCGAAAATCTTCTTTACCTCTGCCACGAACTCCTCCAGACTGGAACATATAGCCGAGTCTTGTTCCCAAACAAGCACACCCACCCTCGTCACACCCTGACCTGACCAAAATAATACATAAAACATAGAAAACTAAGGTCAGGGCGTGACAGTACCCCCCACCCCCAAAGGTGCGGACTCCCAACCGCAAACCTGAACTTTTAGGGGAGGGTCCGGGTGGGTATCTACCCTCAGTGGTGGCTCTGGTTCTGGACGCCGCCCCCCATCTTTACACGGGTCCTTCCGCCTTTGTTGAGCTGAACCGTGGCTCATCGCCGGAGGCTCTGGACTGTGGATCATCGCCGGAGACCCCGGGCTGGGGACTGTCGCCGCTTTGGACTGGGTACTATCGCCGGACGCTCTGGACTGCCAAGGCGTACATGAGGGCTGGTGTGTGGTGCCGGCACTGGTGGTACCGGGCTGGGGACACGCACCTCAGGGCGAGTGCGAGGAGCAGGAACAGGGCTTACTGGACCCTGGAGGCGCACTGGAGGCCTGGTGCGTGGGTCCGGAACTGGTGGTACCGGGCTGGGGACACGCACATCAGGGTGAGTGCGGGAAGGAGACACAGGACGTACTGGACTTTGGAGGCCTGGTGCGTGGTGCCGGAACTGGTTGTACCGGGCTGAGGACACGCACCTCTGGGCGAGTGCAAGGAGGAGGAACTGGACACACCGGGTTGTGAAAGTACACTGGAGACCTGGTGTGTATAGCCGGCATCAATTGTTCCGAAACTTTAACACGTTTCAGGATGAGTACGAGGAACTGACACAGGTGGCATCGGACAGCTAACACGCTCCTCAGGGCGAATGCCGTGCATACTACGCCAAACCAACAGCTCTCTCTCTTCACTCTCCTCCAATTTAATCAACAACTCCTCGAAGGTCTCATAATCTCCCCTCCGTTCACTTTCCTCCAATCTGTCCAATAACTCCTCGACAATCTCTGACTCACCTCTCAACTTCGCCGACTGCTCCATGTGCCACCCCCCAAATGTTTTTATTGGGGTTTCTGTGGCCTACCTCCCGGACGTCGTTGCTGTCCTCTCTTGCTCCAAGGCGACTCCTCAGCCTGCATCCAGGGTCCTGCTCCGTCCAAAATTTCTGCCCAGGTCCATTCCTCCTTAACTTGTTATGGCTGCAATCCCAATACCGGGATCGATATGACAACTACCAGTGAACTACCAGACAACTACCAAATTCAAACCACAGAAATCTCATAATTACAATTCCTAAAACATACATGTGTCTTGTATAATTTTAAAGGCAATCTTGTTTTTAATCCCACCAAAGTGTCCGATTTCAAATAGGCTTTTCAGCGAAAGCACTACAAACGATTATGTTAGGTCTCCACCAAACCATAATAAGCACAGCCATTTTCCAGCAAAATATAGCATTCACAAAAAACAGAAATAAAGATCAAATTAATCACTATCCTTGAATTATCTTCATCAGATGACACTCATAGTACTTCATGTTACACAATAAATGCATGTTTTGTTTGATAAAGTTCATATTTATATAAAAAAATCAGAGTTTACATTGGCTTATTAGATTCACTAGTTCCAAAAACATCAAGTGATTTTGCATAGCCACATCGTTTCAACAGAAATACTCATCATAAATGTAGATGATAATACAAGTTATACACATGGAATTATATATATACCTCTCCTTAATGCAACCGCTGTGTCAGATTTCAAAAAAAGTTTACGCAAAAAGCAACACATGCAATAATCTGAGATGGCGCTCAGAACAGAAGCCAAATTAGCCTCCATGTTGGAGTCAACAGAAACCAGAAAATACATGATAAATGTTTCCTTACCTTTGATGAACTTCATTAGAATGCAGTCCTAGGAATCCCAGTTCAACAATAACTGCTTGATTTGTTTGAAAATGTCCGTTATTTATGTCCAATTAGCTACTTTGGTGAGTGCGTTTGGTAAACAATTACAAAGTCACAAAGCGCGTCCACTATAACGTGATGAAATGTCCAAAAGTTCCGTAACAGTCAGTAGAAACATGTCAAACGATGTATTGAATCAATCTTTAGAATGTTGTTTATATACATCTTGAATAACATTCCAACCGGAGAATTAGAATGACTTCAGATGAGCGATGGAACGCAGGTCCTTCCCCTGTGAACGCGCTTAGTGAATACATGGTCAACTCGTGGCAGTGGTGACTATTTCCTGTGTCATTCAACCCTCCTTCACATTAGAGTCATCAGACAAAGTTCTATTGACTGTTGACATCTAGTGGAAGGCGTAGTAGGAAGTGAAAACTCATCCATATCTCGCTGTAATTTCAATGAGAGCTTGGTTGAAAATCTGCCACCTCAGAAAAAAAACAGGAAGTGGAATTTCTCAGGGTTTGGCCTGCTATATGAGTTCTGTTATACTCACAGACATAATTCAAACAGTTTTAGAAACTTCAGAGTGTTTTCTATCCAATACTAATAATGATATGCAAATATTAGCAACTATGACTGAGGAGCTGGCCGTTTACAATGGGCACCTTTTCAACCAAGCTACTCAATACTGCCCCTGCAGCCATAATAAGTTTTATGGTTTGGTGGGTTATTGTCTATGTGTAGTTTGCATGTCAGCACTCGTTGTATTAGCTTCACATTCGTTTTGTTATTTTGTTAGTTTGTTTAGTGTTCTTCGTTAATTAAAGAAGATGTTTTCATATCACGCTGCGCCTTGGTCTCCTCACTATGACGAACGTGACAGTAACATATCATACTAATTACAGCATTACGGATTTTTGTTTACTATGCTACGTTTAGTCTATGTATTAAGACATTTAATGTTCTTGTATATGAACCAAAGCTGTACATGTTTAACTGAAGCAAGGGGTGTGTCATCAAAAATAAATAGGATTTATGGATGATTCTTTACCATAGGAATGATTCAAATATATATTCCACATTTGCCAATTCATTGAAATATTAATCATAGTCGTACAGTAGATAACAATCCAGTTTGTCAAGTCTCAATTTACTCCATATCTCTGTACTGTAACTAATAGGTTGCCAACTGTATTTAGACTGTTCCAATATGTAGAGAGGGGTTTTCAACCTGTCACAATGTATCACTCCATAACTTGTCCAGTCTTCTTGGCACAGGAACGGATGTGTTGCTGTAGGTAATATGATCTTCAGACATCTTGCTAAAACAGTGAACCATTACTGACTGAATGGATGTGTCATTTGAGATCATCCTGGTGGATAACTATTTTTCAATAGCACAAACCGAAAAGGGAGATTGTATCTTATGAAAGTTGGCAGAGAAACAAACACATTTTTCCATCGCCTGTCTATTTCCTTAACTGACAAAATGTGTATGTATGACACATTCAAAAATATAAAGCACTGCTTGATATATAAAGTATATATCCTTAAGAAACATGAGATAATAACAAGGTACGACGCAATCGCAATCACACTGCACACTGCCCTAACCCATCTGGACAAGAGGAATACCTATGTAAGAATGCTGTTCATCGACTACAGCTCAGACTACAGACTACAGCTCAACACCATATAGTACCCTCCAATCTCGTCATTAAGCTCGAGACCCTGGGTCTCGACCCTGCCCTGTGCAACTGGGTCCTGGACTCCACCCTGGGTCCTGATCTCCACCCCGCTGATCCTCAACACTGGAGCCCCACAAGGGTACGTTCTCAGCCCTCCTGTACTCCCTGTTCACCCATGACTCCGTGACCATGCACGCCTCCAACTCAATCATCAAGTTTGAATACTGAAATGGTCCACCACACAGACAGCGTGGTGAAGAAGGCGCAACAGCGCCTCTTCAACCTCAGGAAGCTGAAGAAATTTGGCTTGTCACCAAAAACACTCACAAACTTTTACAGATGCACAATTGAGAGCATCCTGTCGGGCTGTATCACCGCCTTGCATGGCAACTGCTCCGCCCACAACCGTAAGGCTCTCCAGAGGGTAGTGAGGTCTGCACAACGCATCACCGGGGGCAAACTCCCTACTCTCCAGGACACCTACACCACCCGATGTCACAGGAAGGCCAAAAAGATAATCAAGGACCACCTGAGCCACTGCAACCACCTGAGCCACTGCCTGTTCACCCCGCTATCATCCAGAAGGCGAGGTCAGTACAGGTGCATCAAAGCTGGGACCGAGAGACTGAAAAACAGCTTCTATCTCAAGGCCATCAGATTGTTAAACAGCCATCACTAACATTGAGTGGCTGCTGCCAACATACTGACTCAATCTCTAACCACTAATAATAAAACATTGGATGTAATAAATGTATCACTAGTCACTTTAAACTATGCCACTTTATATAATGTTTACATACCCTACATTACTCATCTCATATGTATATACTGTACTCTATACCATCTACTGCATCTTGCCTATGCCGTTCGGCCATCGCTGAGCCATATATATTTTTAAATGTACATATTCTTATTAATTCCTTTACACTTGTGTGTTTAAAGTAGTTGTTGTGAAATTGTTAGATTACTTGTTAGATGTTACTGCATGGTCGGAACTAGAAGCAAAAGCATTTCGTTACACTCGCATTAACATCTGCTAACCATGTGTATGTGACAAATAAAATTTGATTTGATTTAACTCTTATCCTAATCCTAGCCCTAACCTTAACCCTTACTCTAACTCTTATTTTAAACCTAACCTTAACCGTAACCTTAGCAAGCAAGTGCTAATCAACAGATAGTTTGGGAAGAAGTAAGGTCACACTTTATTTGAATAGTCCATCTGTAGATGCTCCACAGATGGTCATACTGTCAACAAGGTCTCATCTGAATCAGTGTCATTACTAACAACGAGCTCACTTGTTAATCATATTACCTGTTTGTGTTGTGTTAAAGGTTTATTGTTTATACCCAATAAGCACCTGCATAGGCCTGTGCATGTTTCCCATTTTCAAACAAACCCACTTTGATGTGTAATATATATGTTGTACACATGGTATGTTTGAAGATGATTTTATAGGTAGAAATCCAGATTGAAATTACTATTCATGTTGAAGACAGAGATTTCATGCAAACATCGGTCCTGTTGCAACATAATGCTTTGTCAACACCTTAATGAAACACTAACCATCTCAAACAGAACCTGCCCAGACAACTCAATATTTGACACACGCAGACACACACACACACGCAGACGCAGACGTAGACACACACACACACACACAACCCTTAGCATTGTATTATATAAGAAAAAATATATTAGTACACATGGGAGGACTTGGGAGGGCTTTGTCTTTCTAAACAAATTTCCTCCAACCCGCTATGTTTAGTAAACATAGGTTAGGGGACAAGGCCACTCAGTGATGTTGTGGTTCATTTGGTTACCTCCCATCTCTATTTAACAGGCAAGAGACGTACATCTAGCAGAGCTGAAAGGGGGAATCTGGGATTCAAACAAGCTAATCAAATTAAAAGTACATTTTTCAAGAATCAATGGCTATTCTGTATATAAAAGTCAAAAAATGTATGTACCAATCCCAGATCACCCCTTTAAACCATATCCCAAGTAGGAATAAGCTTTTGTAAAATCATGAATCATAGCATTTAATGTCCTTGTCAAGTATGGCTTTCACAACTGTGTTTGTTTATAATGATGCCTCACTGAGCCTGAAACATATTATATCATCTATGTTATTAGAATAATTAGGACACAAAGAAAGTGTATTTTACTCCTCTTCTTTCTTCGCTCTGTCTGGGTCGAAATGTGACACCAGGGTGGGAAAATGAGGACATGAACCCATAAAGAACTGTTTTGCAAGTGTACTGTCATGTAGTGTTATTTAGCCAGTGTAATGGGGTTCAGTGTACTGCTGAGGATATGGTACTGAAGAAGTTGTTAGAAACCGCCAACTTGTTTACAATGACAGTCAATGTAGGCAACAGAAATTATAAGTACTCATAAATCCTCATTGTCTGACTTTATTAGTCATTGAATACATTCATTAAACAATGTTGATACTTACCTTGTCAAAAGCTTATCAAAGCCTGGTCATCCAAAATGACTAGGTTCATGCACCATATGCCAACAGTCGTCACCTGAACTGTACACAGTTAGTCCTTTGTGTTGAGTGAGCAAGACCTGTTAGATTAAAAAATGTATGCTGACTTCAACAATACGAAGGATTGTGCAAGCACGGGCCTCCACTAATCTCTGAGACGGTACTTCATTAAGAGCACTAAGTAATAAACCCACAGGCAATATATAGGCACCGCGTAGGAAGGACAAACGATTGCTTCACCAGACAGGACGGTTGTTCAATGAACATGAACTGGGACATTTTCAGCTTCCAGGAATCATGTACCGATCCTTGCGACATGGGGCCATGCATTATCATGCTGAAACATGAGGTGATGGCGGTGGATGAATGCCACGACAATGGGCCTCATTATTGTATCTCCGTGCATTCAAATTGCCATCGATAAAATGAAATTGTGTTTGTTGTCCGTAGCTTATGCCTGCCCATACCATAACTCCACCGCAACCATGGGGCACTCTGTTCAAAAGGTTGACAACAGCAAACCACTCTACCATCCGACGTCATACATGTGACATAAATACTCCTCAATTTTATCATCTGTCCGGGTAGTTGGTCTCAGATGAAGGCGAGTAAACCAGATGTGGAGGTTCTGGGCTGGCTTGCTTACATTTGGTCTGCTGTTGTGAGGCCGATTGGATGTAGTGCCAAATGCTCTAAAGCAACATTAGAGACAGCTTATAGTAAAGAAATTAACATTAAATTGTCTGGCAACAGCACTGGTGGACATTTCTGCAGTCAGCATGCCAATTGCACGCTCCCTCAAAACTTGAGACATCTGTGACATTGTGTTGTGTGACAAAACTGCACATTTTGGAGTGGCCTTTTATTGCCCCCCAGCACAAGGTGCACCTGTGTAATGGTCATAATGTTTAATCAGGTTCTTGATATGAGCAATGCTCACTAACAGGAATGTAAACAAATTTGTGCATAACATTTAAGAGAAATAATCAAATAAAAATCTAATCAAATGTATTCATAAAGCCCTTTTTACATTAGCCGATGTAAAACCCCAAACAGCAAGCAATGCAGATGTAAAAAACTCCCTAGAAAGGCTGGAACCTAGGAAGAAACCTAGAGAGGAACAAGGCTCTGAGGGGTGGCCAGTCCTCTTCTGGCTGTTTCGGGTGGAGATTATAACAGTACATGGCCAAGATGTTCAAACGTTCATAGATGACTTTCAAGGTAAAATAATAATAATCATAGTGGTTGTAGAGAGTGCAACAGGTCAGCACCTCAGGAGTAAATGTCAGTTGGCTTTTCATAGCCGATCATTCAGAGTTAGAGACAGCAAGTGCGGTAGAGAGTCGAAAAACACCAGGTCTGGGACAAGGTAGTACATCCGGTGAACAGATCAGGGTTCCATAGCCGCAGGCAGAACAGTTGAAACTGGAGCAGCAGTACGACCAGGTGGACTGGGGACAGCAAGGAGTCATCAGGCCAGGTAGTCCTGAGGCATGGTCCTAGGGCTCAGGTCCTCCGAGAGAAGGTAGACAGAGAGACAGGGAGGCAGAGACAGCGAGAGAGAGAGAGAGAGAGAGAGACAGCGAGAGAGAGAGAGAGACAGTGAGAGAGAGAGAGAGACAGCGAGAGAGAGAGAGAGAGCATTTCGTATACATTGTTTGTCTTCAGGAAGTCTGTGAGTTGCTGTGCAACAGCTTTTTAAAAACATTTTGAGAGGAATGGGAGATTCAATATTGGCCAATAGTTTTTTATGTTTTCTGGGTCAAGGTTTGGCTTTTTCAAGAGAGGCTTTATAACTGCCACATTAGTGAGTTTGGTACACATCCGGTGGATAGGGAGCCATTTATTATGTTCAAAATAGGAGGGCCAAGCACATTAAGCAGCTCTTTCAGTAGTTTAGTTGGAATAGGGTCAAGTATGCAGCTTGAAGCTTAGAGGCCATGACTATTTTCATCAATGTGTCAAGAGATACTCAAGTTTTTTAACACTATATCTCCCTTGATACTAGGTCCTGGCAGTGTTGTCCAGACTCAGGACAATTGAGCTTTGGAGAAATATGCAGATTTAAAGAGACCGTAATTTGCTTTCTAATGATCATGATATAAATGTGGAAAAATCGGATGATCGAGCAGCAGTGAAGGCTCTTCGATACTGCACAGCAGTGTCTTTCCAAGCTAGTCGGAAAACGTTCAGTTTGGTGTAGCACCATTTCCAGTTTTCTGGAAGCTTGCTTCAGGGCTCTGGTATTTTCTGTATACCAGGGAGCTAGTTTCTTATGACAAATCTTTTTTTGTTTTCAAGGGTGCGACTGCATCTAGGGTATTACGCAAGGTTAAATTGAGTTTCTCAGTTAGGTGGTTAACCGATTTTTATACTCTGACTTCCTTGTGTAGGTGGAGGGAGTCTGGAAGGGCATCTAGGAATCTTTAGTTTGTCCGAGAATTTATAGCACAGCTATTGATGGTCCTTGGTTGGGGTCTGAGCAGATTATTTGTTGCAATTGCAAACGTAATAAAACGGTGGTCCGATAGTCCAAGATTATGAGGAAAAACATTAAGATCCACAACATTTATTCCACGGGACAAAACTAGGTCCAGAGTATGACTGTGGCAGTGAGTAGATCCGGAGACATGTTGGACAAAACCCACTGAGTCGATGATGGCTCCGTCTGTGGACTTTTCCATGTGAATATTAAAGTCCCCAAAAATGTGAATATTATCTGCCATTACTACAAGGTCCGATAGGAATTCAGGGAACTCAGTGAGGAATGCTGTATATGGCCCAGGAGGCCTGTAAACAGTAGCTATAAAAAGTGATTGAACAGGCTGCATAGATTTCATGACTAGAAGCTCAAAAGACAAAAACGATTTTTGTATATATGGAACATTTCCGGAATCGTTTATTTCAGCTCATGAGACATGAGACCAAAACCTTACATATTGCGTTTATATATGTTTTCTGTATATGTTCGTTAGTTTGTCTGTTCATATATTAGAATGAACTATGGCTCAGTAAGCGATGACCTTTGACCCTTTGAAAGTGTCAACCCAGGAAGGTGTAACTTGATCAACCAGTTGGTAGACTGTCGCCCTCGGTGTAGGCTACACAATAAGGCCTTTTATGTAATGTAGAAGTCAGATCCATGCACAAGATAGAAACCGCTTCCTTGTGCATGAGTGCGCCCATGTTTAGGCATTTGTTCAATCATCCATGTCCCTGTGTGCAAACATGTTTCAGTGTTTTTTTTTATACGTTACGACATTTTTGAGATCACGCAGACATGAAAATGTGCTTTGTATCAGAGTAGTGACTAGGGAGCCAGCACACTTACGCTCAGGTTTCAATGAAATTAGTGTCTCACGCTCTGCAAAAGTTATTTGTCTATTGTAGCAGGCAAGTAGCACTTTACTTGAAGCATGATATAAGTTCCTTTAGGGAACCAGCGAGTGTTGCAGTATGATTCCTAACAACCTTCAAGTATAGTGTTTCCAGAATACCATTATGACGACAACATTTTAAAGTGAGGAAATGCCTACACTACAGGAAACGGTAGAGAAACCATTTGTTATGGAGCTAAAGTTAATTGCCCTCTTGATTCATTGTCTGTACTGGCTTCTTCAACAACTAAATGCCATCAATTAAAAACTTTGGCTGCTTGTCAGCATAGACTGTGCTGATCCACTGTCTACCCCATCCACTTATTGGTTAACCAGATCAAATGTTATGCCATTTTATATTTCTGAATTATACATTTTGCTCTCAAACAGGACAAAACAAACATCAATCTTGCTATGTTTGTTGACATGCTGACTGCACACTGCTGATCTTGATTTAATGTAGCCTTTCCAAACATTGAATTTAGCCACTAACATCTATAAGGATAGTTTTTCATAAGACTACAACACAGGGTGTGAAAAGTGTGAAAACAGATTTGAAAACTGAACAGTATGTCTTTGCAGTCAATAAGACGACGTGGATGTCATAGGTCAATACTTGCTACATGAATGACTAATGACAAAAATATTCTATCATTATGTTAATGCTCCTGACAACCTTATGTGAAGGCACCCTTCAGCTACAGGGTTCCCATGAAATGATTGAATTCCATAACCAAACTGCTGTAACAATGGAAAGCACAGTTCTTTGTTCTCTATCCATTCCACCATCCCACCACATGCCCTCGGTATTCCAGCTATGCAAGGAAATACTCATTAAGTGGCAATAAACTGAAATGTCATGAGGGGTGATGTAGCGTGAGATACCCTAGCTTGGCATGTTAGTTGAGTCATCATGAACCACTTGTTGGCTGTGGCTGCTGGTTTCTGTTTGCTTAACCTCTATACCTCTCACACCACAACATGATACTGTAGTAGGTGTTTGAACAACTGGCAAATCCTGGCTTCACAACCAAAGACTAAAGCCCAGGGGTGGAAGCATTAGTCAGGGGTTGACGATTCTCTGTTGGGGGATATGTGGAAGTGACTATTGTTGTCAAAACACATCTTATTTATAGTTTTGACCCTTGATAGATTATAGATTGTACCCTTCTAACTTCATTCCAAATTCAAACTTTGTCTGACTTTTCTGGATCATAAGTGGTCTCATGTCGAGAGAAGTCTAGCTTAATATTCACATGGTCTAATCCTCCCTATTCACTTCTTGATGACACTGGATCTACACAAAAGATAGCACAGGGCTTGTACTCCTCCAGATTAGAGGTCTGAAAACACCTGACAGAACTAACTAATGAAATCTGACCTTGCTCAGCTAAGCGTAACCTGGCCGCCCGCATCTGATCTCACTTCTCAGGAACTAGCCCAGACAAGCCAATCCTCACATCAGCCAGCTCATGTTTCTTGAGTCTGGAGCGGTTAGGTAACTAACACACAACCCCACAGGCAATTAAAACAGCAGGTGCTTGGGATAGCTCAGCTGTCTATTGCATGTGTCGGGTTCTTGAGTTGTGGCGCTGGGCTAACAGCTGTAGGCTACAATACTAGCTAGCAATACAGCGAGGAAAGGTCCTAATCATGCTGCAAATTCACACGTTTACACTATTGTCGCTTTGACTATTGTAAAGTCAATGTGATGTATTGCACGTTTGTGTGGTGGTAAAGGCAATTGTTGAGGCCTTCAAATGTTCCTCGGACCAATAGTCTGCTAATGTTGACAATTGGTCAAACCAGCTACATACTATATATCCACAAGGTTAAAGTTTGACATGGTCAAAAATGGCTTTGATTTATCTTTAGGTTGAAAATTTGAAAAGTCATTGATGAAATGACACAAGTCATTACTTCCAGTCAGAACCTCATATTCCAGAATTTCTGATGGAATTTTAAGGCAGCATTGTTCTTTTTTTATGGTGCTATCTTTGTTTATGATTCCAAGATACAGAAGAACAAAATTGACAAAATGATTTGGATAGCAAAAAAGGGAAGTTTTCCCACTTGGATAGAGGCAATTGGTGATTGGAATATTTGTTTACATTTGGCTGTTTTGAAAAAGGAAACATGTCACTTGGTTTTGTAGGAGATTACTTAGTTCTGGGTGTCTTGGGGTGGTTCTCCCATTGAATTCTGAGTCAGTAAGCACAGACAATGCCTTAGCTTAGCAATAGCATGACAGCAAACAACACACACACACACACACACACAGACATCAACATCCACACTCATCTCATAGCTCTAGCCACAGAAACAAGTCACACTTTTTGACACTCCAACACTGTGAAGAGAAAACCCCAGCCAGAGACCTCTTACAAAGGTTTCATCAGGGGCGCAACTTTGGTTTTAGAAGTGGGGGGGGACATAACCTAGCAGGCAGTCTGGGCGTCCTCCCTCAGAATTTTTAAATTATAATATGACCCCAAACAGGTCTAATATGACCTGTTTGGGGTGAATTTTGGGTCACTTATTATAAATAAGAATATAATACGTTTCTAAACACTTCTACATGCATGTGGATGCTACCATGATTATGGATTATGAATAATGATGAGTGAAAAAGTTAGACGCACACATATACCCCCCCTCCAAAAAATGCTAACCTCTCCTGTTATTGTAATGGTGCAATGTTAGCATGTCTTGGGGGTATGACATTTGTCAATCTAACTTTCTCACTCATCATTATTCACGATTTATTCAGGATTATCTGTAAGTGTTTAGAAACATATTCTATTCTTATTTAAAATAAAAGTGATTCCTAAATGACACACATTATTTACCATGAATTTTTCTTGGGCAAAATAATCTGAAACACAACCAAAACAGACAGCAAATGCACCCAAAAAAATGTCTAGAGTCACAATCTTGATGTAGTCATTGCGTGCTATGAATGTGGGACCAAATACTTGCTACTCCAATACACATACAAGTGAATTTGTCCCAATACTTTTGCTCCACTAAAATGGGGGGATGTACAAAAAGTGCAAAAAAATTCTAAACGGTTCCCCCAATATGGATAAAAATACCTTCAAATTAAAGCTGACTGTCTGCACTTTAACTTCATACTCATTGTTTGATTTCAAATCCAAACTTCGAGTATAGGGGCAAAAGAAGAAAAAAAATGCTTCACTGACCGAATAATTAAAGAGGACACTGTAATTCCTATCATAGGCTTAATAGCAATGTAGAGATATTTTTAGTTGCACACAATATAGCTGGATTGCCCCATCCTGCCCCTAGGGGTCCACCGCCCTGCAGTGCCCCAACCCAACACACCTCACTCATCTTTAGGATCTTAGTGAAACATTCATTATTGGGTTCAGGTGTGTTAGGCCATGGCCAGAGTGACAACCAACAGTACAGCAGACTCCCAGGGCCAGGACTGAGCAGCCCAGCAGCTAGAGATTGCCTAAATAGGTATATCCCCTGACATGAGCATGACTTCAATACAAACTCCATTTGTCGTACAGCATTCCATATAAGGCACACAGACCGTATGAAAGTTGCACAGTACACTTTTAATCTTGTAATGAATACAATTTTGTGATACATAACTTGACATTTCTGACATCAATTTTGACGTGGGAGGATAACCAACCCTCCAATTAATGGCAATGCATTTCTTAGCTGCTATAAATGCTAGGTTACACCGTTTTTTCTGATAAGTCTCCAGTATCAACATTTCCAAGCAAAGAAAAACAGGGAGAAGGGAGAATCTGTAGACATGCTGAGATAAAATAGCATACTCTTTGCCAGAATTCATCCAGCCTTTACAAGACCATAACAAATGAAAATATGTCCCCTTTTGTGTTTTACACCTCCAGCAGAGGAATAACATTTCTGAGTGCCTGATATTCAGTTTGACTGGCATATAGCACGTTCTATGGATGGTCTTAAACTGCAGTAATTTATATCTGAGATGATATGAACGTGACTGGGCATTCTAATATATCTGTATCCATTCATCATCATCATCATCATCATCAAGTCTCCCAGGTCACGTTGTTGTTTTACATGTTGTGTGTCATTTGTGTCATCAGGAAAAGCCTCCATCAACCCTTGATACAGTTTGGAAATCAACTTGAGGTTTGTCAGACTGCCTTAATAATGTACAGTAGTTTCAATCTTGGACGCTTCTGGCTTGTCCAGTGTTTGCCGCACATAAATAATAGTGTTGCATCTGCAAATGTTCACCGTAGCGCCATAACAGACTGGTCTTCCCTGGTTGCCTGACCCTGCTGAGATGCCTGCTACCATCTGATCCTGCTCAGATGAGGCATGACAAAGAATTACCTTGGTGTACATTTAAACATTAAATGATCCAAGAATAGCATTAATGGTTCAATAATTGAAATGACCATTATTCCCAGATCCCAAACTGTAGCCCACCCATCAACTCAAGAGGGAACTTTGTATCCATTCACTCATTGTTATAATATACTGCAAAATTCACCTGAGCTCCGTAGACTGGTCTTCCCTGGCTGTCTGACCCTGCTGGGACACTGGTCACAATCTGATCCTGCGAAGACATGATGAGCATAGTGTTGTGTACTGACTGTGCACCATGACAGTGAAGCCTGTAGAGCTGTTTATACCTTGTCAGTGTGAAAAGTAGGGAATTAGCTAGTGAAACTGAAAGCGCAATAACTTTATGTTGCTATACTGACTCTAATAAAAACATCAGAATATCAGTCTTCAATTTCATTGTTTGATTCAGATCTAGTGTGATTGAGGCAAAACTATTGGCTAAAGCTCACTAATGTTAGCCAACTTTTGGCTAGATCTAAATGGTACACCAACTGGTGAAAACAAGTTGCTTTTACAACTTGTACGCTCTGTGCAGGTGTACCTGTGTTCCTAAATCCAGCCAGCTCATTACACCAAACAGCCTACCTGACCGCTCTGAGGCGTCCGCATGGTCCAAAAGCACACAGATGCCTCTTTTTGTATCACAGTGCAATTATGAAACTTGGGTGGACAAAAATGCAATTTCAGAACATGGGGGGGGTCACATCCCTCCCATCCCCAGTGAAAGATGCTGCCCTGGGTTTCACCCTTTCAATTTCAGAACATGGGGGGGGTCACATCCCTCCCATCCCCAGTGAAAGATGCTGCCCTGGGTTTCACCCTTTCAACCGGTCCGCTTGACTTCCCATGGTAATTGAACACTTGTTTTTTTTCTTTAAACTACTGTAGCTTAAGAAAAGGATTTCATGTGTAGGAGGACCTCACACAGACCACATGCTATACTGTGAAACAGCTGTCTGTGTGGACATCCTACAGTAAATTTAAACAGAGATCCTTTCTCTACTCTCACTCCTAAAAAGCTCCATAGAACAACCTGGGTTTGTTCATTTGGGCTCTCATCCAAAAATCTTTACATTTTGCAACAGAAAAGGAACATTCGTTTCACATTGGAAAGGTCTAGGTAGTCAATTTTCTTCCATTTGGTGCCTAAAGAACATGACTAAGGATGAAGTAACTGTATTATGTATGACATTACTATCCTTTAGATATCTAAGAAAGTTTTGAGCCATTCCTTTTAATCTTACAGTAGGTATAGCCTCTAGCTAATAATATATCAGCTGCATAAACCACATTCGCACCTCACATCCTCATAAATCCTGAATCCACATGATATATTAGTCAGATGTGCAGGTCTTGTGTGACGCCGTAAGCCTCCAATAACAACTACCGCTTGGTGGATATTCTCAATAGAATTGCCTGTTAACTGTTACAAAAACAGTTAGACACAGTAATGAAAAGCCTATGGACTCTATGACATTACTCAAATAAAACCAATCAATAACTGGGGCTTGAAGGTAACTTTTATTAATTCAGCCTCTGAACAACTCAATACTGTGCTGGATGTACTTAACTAGGTACACATGTATTGTAATATAGGATCTTAATTTGATCACCCTGTTGCTGGAGAACTAAACATGTCGTGTATTTGAGGTTTAAAAAGGCTTCTGAAGTTTGTTATTTCCACTTGGAATCCCCTACAAAAATGTCCATAATTATAATCCCACATAGTAATTCACATTTCCTGTTGCTGCAGGATTATTTTCCTGCTGTCGCAAACTGGCTCAAATTAAGACCCTACATCTGTAAGAGTGACTGACGCCATGTTAAAAAGGGGATTCATTGTTGTGAAACTAGAACATGGGGTATCTAGCTAATGGTTTGAAATGAATTAGGAAGCTCCAACTTCCTGGAGAGTGACCGGGTGTACAGGCTTTTGTTCCAGCCCAACACAATTGATTCGGCTAATTGTTGTCCATACTGAAAACGGTCAACGTTTGATTATGTGAAACAGCTGTGCTAGTGCTAGGTTTGAGGAAAAGGCTGCAATAACTCTCCAGGTTGGAGACAGCTGAGATGGACCATATAAACTGGTTTCGTTCACCTACTATCATATTATGATAAAGTATGGTCATGGCAGACAATGACCATAAAAATAGGTAATACTTGAATGGTAAAATACTGTGAATCAATACTTCACAGCTGCATTAGTAAAACTACACTACGTCTCATACGCACCCTCTCCTTTCCCTGAGTGTGTGACCATGTACACACACTTAGATACTTGGTCTGTAGAACTTCTGACCAAGAAACCAAAGCTTTTAAGATCATTTCACTCCTGAAAAGGTGGTTTGCGTCAAACAAAACGTTATTCAAATGTTATTCAGTCTAGAGTCTAGACTTAAATACGACAGTGACTTCACTATAGAAGAGGATGGACAGCAGTTTACAGTAGCATAAGCTTTAAATAATGGTCTTATTCTACCAATATTTTTCAGATATTGCTTAAAAGGGCCCTTAACCCTAAAAATCATAATAACACAGTCCATGTCTGAGCATAGAAAACTAGAGTATAAAAGATCTGAGCCACATTGTCCAGTGAATATTTCAGTCTACCTGCAGTAGCTTCTTGTAACCTTCTTGGGAAGGTTGCAAAATAAAATGTACACATACCTGGTATTCAATCAATGCACCCACCCTGCTTGCGCGCAACAGCTAGCGTCTGCGTGGCCAGGCGCTAAAATAGAAGTTGGTTCTATTTGTCAAGCTCAACGCGCTGCAAGTCCTGCCTCTTTATCCTACGGTGTTTAGGAGCATATACCCACGTGGGTGATTGAAGGATTAATTGAGGTCCTCACTCCAGTCGGTTGTAGTAATGCACCGTAAAGTTTTTTTTATAGATATTTTTGTATTTTAATTTGTACCCCTTTTTCTCCCCAATTTCGTGGTACCCAATTGTTTTTAGTAGCTACCATCTTGTCTCATCGCTACAACTCCCGTACAGGCTCGGGAGAGACGAAGGTTGAAAGTCAAGCGTCCTCCGATACACAACCCAACCAAGCCGCACTGCTTCTTAACACAGCGCGCATCCAACCCGGAAGCCAGCCGCACCAATGTGTCAGAGGAAACACCGTGCACCTGGCAACCTTGGTTAGCGCGCACTGCGCCCGGCCTGCCACAGGAGTCGCTGGAATGCACCGTAAAGTTGGTTGCCAACCACCATTTAAAATCCAAAGAAGAAAATGAAGCCTGAAGAAAGGAAGAGAGATAACGAGAAACTAATTTGGTTTACCGTTTTATCTGTCGGAGTAGAGGACCTTGTGCATTTCAGGTAAAATAACAACCCAATGTTTATATCCCGGGACAAATTAACTAGCAAGCTAGCTAGCTAAATTGCCATAAATGTTTAATGCTATTTGACCTGTCCACAAATTAACATAATTGGCTCAGAGTTTGTTTTGATATTTCAACCTGTGTGTCCTGATCGCTTCTGGTGTGGGTGAACAAAAACTTGCGCGTGTCCGGTTTGGTCAGCATGTTAGAGTTTAGGAATGGGTGTGTTCACATTTCAATACATATACAGTATATTAGGGTGAGTGTGTGTCTACACCAAGGTATGAGTCTTTGTCTATGCGTGTAGGGTGAGGTGTGTGTGTGTCTAGGAGAGCACAGTGAGTGCAATTGTTCCCTTGGTCCTCTTCAGGATGCCCACGGCCTCCTCGTGGGTGACCCCCTCCAGACTCTGTCCGTTAACAGCCATAATCTGATCCCCCCGCTTCAGACGCCCGTCCTCTGACGCTGCCCCCTGGAGAACGGACACGCCAGGTTACCACACAGGTTACCACAATTACAACTGTCATAAATGTACATTCAAAAGGAATATATTTAATCGATAACATACTAATACTGACTTGCTCTATGAAACATCATTTAGCGAAGAAAATTTGATTTCCCCTAACCTTCCCAAACACGGTTTTCACATAAATGGGCAGGTCTCCATGTGGGCTTCCAAAGCCACCAACAATGCTGAAGCCCAGGCCATCTGGGCCCCTGGCCAGGGTAATGGTCTTATATTGAGGAGGTCTGTAGAACGGAGAGAAATGTTTCTCAGGCCTTGTACGGGTTTGACAGAAACAACAGGTGTGTGTGCGCGTACATACCCCAGGTCGTCGTGGAAGATGCTAGTAGCAGTAAGGCTGGAGACTGAGAGTCCGACAGCTGTCTGCTCCTGAGACGGGCCGGTCACTGTGGTATCACGCCCTGCTACCACCTGTTGGGTTTTGTTGTTGCAAGACAAATGATACATGAAAAGGTCATTTAGTTTAGTTTGTTCAGTTCATCAGCTCATTTTCGAGCACTGCAATATAGAACAATTTCATCATCAAACTTTAACAGATAACTTGATGTAGATGACAGCAAGCACATAAAACAAAACAGAGCTTTATACTGTACATGCTCAAGCTACCGATAATGGATAATATCTCAATCTCCACAGTACGCACCCTTGGATACAAGACTATACTGATCTTTTAGCAACAATGCATATACAACGTATATGTGAAAACCTCTACTTCATCAGTATACCTGTATTCACAGTTATCACTGATGAAGTAGAGGTTTTCAGAAATACTTTGTACTGTAAATGCATTACTGCTAAAATACCAGTACAATCTTACTGGAGTTGGAGAATGACGTTAATTAGTCTTTGACTGACCTGCAGCTCGATGGTGCCGGTGGCATTCTTCAGCAGGGTGACGGCCTGGCTGTGGCTCATGCCCTCAGTAGCGGTCCCACAGATACTGACGATCATGTCACCGATCTGGAAGGTTCACAGAGAGGTCACAGGGTTAGAGGTTACAGCATGTGCTAACCCCTTGGTCACAATGTTTGTAATACCGGTACATATGGGTTAGAGACAGCAACTAATACTAAATCAATCCCTTAATCGTTCCCCAACCCCATACCTCCTAGGAATAATGTAACAAAGATGTATTTAGGGCATTGTAGTGTAAACTAACAAAGACGTATTTAAGGCATTGTAGTGTAAACTTAACAAAGACATATTTAAGGCATTGTAGTGTAAACTAACAGACATATTTAAGGCATTGTAGTGTAAACTAACAAAGACATATTTAGGGCATTGTAGTGTAAACTAACAAAGACATATTTAGGGCATTGTAGTGTAAACTAACAGACGTATTTAGGCATTGTAGTGTAAACTAACAAAGACATATTTAGGGCATTGTAGTGTAAACTAACAGACA
This sequence comes from Oncorhynchus kisutch, assembly GCF_002021735.2. Classification (NCBI taxonomy): domain Eukaryota; kingdom Metazoa; phylum Chordata; class Actinopteri; order Salmoniformes; family Salmonidae; genus Oncorhynchus; species Oncorhynchus kisutch. The sequence goes on along the minus strand of NC_034189.2, from coordinate 22,841,496 downwards.
TATTTAAGGCATTGTAGTGTAAACTAACAAAGACATATTTAGGGCATTGTAGTGTAAACTAACAAAGACATATTTAGGGCATTGTAGTGTAAACTAACAGACGTATTTAGGCATTGTAGTGTAAACTAACAAAGACATATTTAAGGCATTGTAGTGTAAACTAACAGACGTATTTAAGGCATTGTAGTGTAAACTAACAAAGACATATTTAAGGCATTGTAGTGTAAACTAACAGACGTATTTAGGCATTGTAGTGTAAACTAACAGACGTATTTAGGCATTGTAGTGTAAACTAACAGACATATTTAAGGCATTGTAGTGTAAACTAACAGACATATTTAAGGCATTGTAGTGTAAACTAACAGACATATTTAAGGCATTGTAGTGTAAACTAACAGACGTATTTAGGCATTGTAGTGTAAACTAACAGACATATTTAAGGCATTGTAGTGTAAACTAACAGACATATTTAAGGCATTGTAGTGTAAACTAACAAAGACATATTTAAGGCATTGTAGTGTAAACTAACAAAGACATATTTAGGGCATTGTAGTGTAAACTAACAAAGACATATTTAGGGCATTGTAGTGTAAACTAACAGACATATTTAAGGCATTGTAGTGTAAACTAACAGACATATTTAAGGCATTGTAGTGTAAACTAACATACATATTTAAGGCATTGTAGTGTAAACTAACAGACGTATTTAAGGCATTGTAGTGTAAACTAACATACATATTTAAGGCATTGTAGTGTAAACTAACAGACATATTTAAGGCATTGTAGTGTAAACTAACATACATATTTAAGGCATTGTAGTGTAAACTAACAGACATATTTAAGGCATTGTAGTGTAAACTAACAGACATATTTAAGGCATTGTAGTGTAAACTAACAGACATATTTTAGGCATTGTAGTGTAAACTAACAGACATATTTAAGGCATTATAGTGTAAACTAACAGACATATTTAAGGCATTATAGTGTATGCCACTAGCTATTATTACTACTATGTGTTTTACTTTTATATTATTTCTCCATTTTCTTTCTCTCTGCATTGTTGGGAAGGGCCCTTGAGTAAGCATTTCACGGTTAGTCCACACCTAAAATTTGATTTGAAGGGGTTAACGGAAGGAAGATAGTGGTTTGTGCTGATAGAGAATAATGATCATGCATTACCGCTCATCAGCTGGCCTTCAGCCAGGAATCATAAAGCAATAGATTATAATAATACTGACTTAGTAATGATAAAATAAGAAAACTACTGATAAAGTTAATGTAGGCTAAATCTAACGCAAGCAAACCATATCCAGTATTTCTAAACCACTGCTTTGTGTTTCGCCTGTTTTAGTTCACCCATTCTTCTTGTTCTTTTGAAGGGATACCAACATAGATATCCTATTCAAGACATCCACACAGTCCCTCTATTCTGTTACATTTTATGGGCTCAGTGCAGTATAACTAGATTTATGGTCTCCTATGGCTTACTGCTCTACTATTGTCTGCTGCCAGCCTGTCTGTGGGGGCTACAATGGTCAGTTTGTCTGTCCTTCTGCAGGAGGCCATTGCTTTCAGCTGTAAAGGCCCTCGACACTAATAGAACCAACCTACGTGATGACTTGAGACTGACTACAGGCAGTATTTAGACTTGAGATAACATTTTCACGCAAAGATTGACCAGAGTTACATGCACAAATCTGAATAGCCCACTGTCCAAAATGAACCAGACACAAATAAATTAGGCATACACTTACTGTAAGTGTAAATATTCTAAAGTTGACTTAAACCTGACGTTTGTGCTCGCATTTGGTGAATTTGTACGAACTTTCATCGATACGATAAAACTCCTTGCTGTTTGATTATTTGTAGCTCAAAACAAATCTCTTTCTCTCGTTTGGGTGAACATTTAGTGAATAGATTCCATGTGATTAGCGGAGTCTGACTTTCCTTGAGGGTCCTTGAAGTCAACAAACAACACAGCCCACATAACCCATATTCTCTTGATCAGGTTTCTACGGCTGCTGCTGTACCAACCCACCTTGAGTTTGTGTGTCTGGGCAGCGAGGCCAGTAGGGTTCATCATGGCGATGAAGATGGGCACATCGCCCAGGGGACTGCCCACTCCACCCGCAATACTGATTCCCAATGAATCAGTGAGACCCTATGAGGAAAGACAACCAATTACAAAAGTACTTCAAAATCACTATAATCAGTTGTAGTAAGTTACCTCACAAAGACAAATAAAATACATATTTAAATAGTGTAAATTAGTTGGAGCCATGGGGGGGGGGATTCTAAGCTGACATATGGGATTATTATAAAATGGTCATGCTATGGATAATTTCACTATTTGATTTGGAATTTTGTTACCCCTGTAGGTATCAAATCAATAGAAAGAATTATTCACTAAAGTATTGAATTTGGCCTTTACTACTATAGCCCTGAGAAACACACTGAATAAAACATTCATAAATGCCCCAAAAAAGAGTTAAAAAAATGATCATAAGAAACAAAGTTTTGAATTGTGTGTCCTATCTATGAGATAAGAAAGCTCAGGAAATATGTTGTGTTTTTGACACATTATTTAACCCTTTGTTGGGTAGGCACAAAACTACCTTCAAAATGTACTTTTATTCATTTTTGTAAACAGGTGCTGGTTACCTTCCGACGAGTCCCCGGACACTTGTGGCGGTCATAGTGCAAAATGGAGACCACCTGTTCTGAGTCTCCCCTTTCCATAGTGGTCATAATAGTTTTGTAGGTCAAACTGTTCAGAAGCTACAGATGTGTTCATGAGAAGACCGATTTTCGGGATGTCTCAAGGTCTGACAAACAGCGCTCTAGCCCTGCAGATGCGGATGTGCGATATCGGCGGATCGCGACGCATCCAACGTAAAAACAGATTCCTCTAGCTTAAACTGACAGATTTGGATGGGGATTTTTTTATTATGTGACTTAGATTGACACAAATCGGCATCAATCTTAATACAAAGCTAAAAACAGATTTGTTTTTCGATATAATTATAAATATTATAAAAGAAAGCTGACCTTTGTGAATTCAACAATTCTGATCTCCTGGTGGTCCAGTGCTTTATAAAAGAGTAAACAAGAGAAAACAAGAGTAAACAGCCAAAATGAATCGACTCAAATGAGACCACGACATGACGGCTAGCTTTAGCTTTCCAAACAGCTAGATGTTTATCAACTAAAAAAGGTCTTAGACTCCTGACTTGTATGTTGTACGCTGTCACAGTCCATCTGGAGGCTACCAGAGGAGGCTGACAGCGAGTGAGGGGTCACCTTGCAGTTGCCCGTTTCACTTATCTACCCAAACACAAGGAAAAAGAAACGTGAAATGAATGACAAATTGCTTTCCTTTATCTGAACTATATTTTAGGACTAAGGACTACCAATAGGATATAGAGGAAGGAAGAGATCTAGGGAGTATTCAGTGAGCTGAAATATATTCAGATAGAACTGTAATGAATAGAGCTTTACAAGGTGTCTACATGGGTCCTATCTGTTGGATGCATTTCTATCTGAACATTCTGTAACATTGCTCTCCTGAACAGGCCCCAGGATATAATTAAGGTTCAGAAAACAAAATGGCAGCATACCTGACTGCTCTGTGAAAACCTTCTCTCAGAGTGGAAGGGTCCGGCTTTAAATCTGCCCACCTCCATCACTATGGGTCCCACACCACACTGCAAACACAAACATGTAAACATATAAATAGCTTTTCAACTAAACAAACCATCCAAAGAAGAGATGCTAGTGATGTATTCCACACCAACCGGTCGAAAAGAGCCAATACCAGCACTCATTATACATTTCCTTTTTAAATACATAAATTATCTATCCATATCAACAATTTTAATTTGAGACAACAAAAATCCAGCCTAGTTCCAAATATATCAAGACGGCACCAACAGATCTGGGACCAGGCTTTATTTGACCCTGCTTCCCATGGTTCACCTTCAGCAGTGCAGCCACTGACTCCTGGGTGGCGTTTCTGACATCCTCCTTGTTGACGGACAGGATCTGGTCTCCCTGCATCAGCCTCCCGTCACTCTCCACCACTCCCCCTTTCACTATGTCCGACACAAACACCCCTGTGTCGTTCCTGTTGTGGATAGAAACAACACACGAGTTAACCAGGGTTTATGTTGCGTTAATGTGAGTGCTTGGTCTCTGTGCATGTGTCAGTCATTTGTGTGTGAGCATTTTGCAGTTAGGATTCGATAGCAAATCAAATGACATATTTTAAGTGGATCTTTTTTTGTGTTGTTCTAAAACGTTGTATTTAACTAATAGGCTCTCTCTGAGGACAATAAGGTATCTATCAATCTATCTAACAATCTATTAGGTAAAAAATGCAAATCAAATGCCTGCCTCCTGCTGTGGTTCAGGTGTGGCGGTTCAGGATCTATAGATATGTTAAGGAAAAGCAGGTTCCAAAGCAGGTAGGATGACCGAAATACACTGAAGGCAGACCCAGGTAAAAAAAAATCCAGGGCATATCTACCTTGGTGTATGTGGGACTTATCTATACATCTATCTACTAGGGCAAGGGCTGGGTATCTTTGGGATTTGTTTCTTTTCCGATACCAGTTCCTGCTCAGACTCTTCAATTCGGTACCGGTTCTAGAAGGTTTCCTTTTTCGTTTCCTATGTTGAATGAAGAACACAGATACATCTTTAAATGCCTAATCTTTCTCATTATATTCTCTTAATTTTCTTACTAGAACAAGTGTATATTAAAACAAGTGTTGGCTCCCCCCTGTCACCATTGATTTAACAAGTTTCTTAGCAAGTATAGCAACTAGTCAATACAATGACCAATGTTAATCACTGAGATGGGAAAGGTCAAACACCTTGAACCCCAATGCTAAATAACCTGTGGCATGCACACACACACACCAAACAATCCCCGTCATCACTGCAGGCCTGACTCCTCAAATGTCTAATTGGTTCAGGCAAACAGGAGAAGCATGTTTCACTCACACACACACACACACACACACTGGTGGTTGCCTGAGGTTTCTCTGCTGGGGCCATTCCTGTGCTGTCTGTCTCCAGTGAGTTAGGGGCTAGAGGTCACACACCTCTGACACCATGTGTTGAGAGACCCTGAAGGCGTGTGTTGTTATCTACTAGGATAACACACTGAGGATGGCTCAGCATGACCTTATGTGACTCTGAATGAGTCAACACATTATTTAAACTATGTCCAATAATCAAATTGTGGTCTAAATAAAAATAAATAAAAAGATACGTTGATTACTTGAAACAAGTGTATTAGTGCTGGGCTGGAACAAAAATGTGCCCCCCTCCGTGAATGGGACTAAGAACCATTGCGGGGTCGTAGTTCATCTCTGATGGGTTGCTGCTCCTCCTATGCACATCCCCTCGGGGACATTCTCCCCTGCATGGATATTTACCCTGATCCCACCCCCAATGGACATTTATCATTGTTACAGTTGTAAATATGTATATATTATATATCGTTTCATTCACTTCTCTTTTTGTCACGCCCTGACCATAGAGAGCCCTCGGTGTCCTCTATGGTGTAATAGGTCAGAGCGTGACTAGGGGGCGTTTCTAGTTATTTTAGTTCTATGTTGGTGTGTTTGTATGGTTCCAATTGGAGGCAGCTGAATATCGTTGCCTCTAATTGGGGATCATACTTAGTGTGGTCCTTTTCCCACCTGCGATGTGGGATATTGTTTGTGTTTAGTGTTATGTGCGCTACGAACTGTACTTTAGTTTATTTGTTTGAAGTTTCACCCAATAAATATGTGGAACTCTACTCACACTGCGCTTTGGACCACTCATTATAACGAACGTGACACTTTTTGACCTGCACTGTTGGAGCTCCAAGCTTAAGAATGTCACTGTACCCTGCAATTACATCTGCGACCCTGTGCATGTAAACTAATCTAATCATCCTAGAAAAAGAGAGCTTCTCTCCAACATATTCACGGTGTACATTTTAGGACATCCCTGCTTATGGTGTACATTTGAGGACATCCCTGTTTACGATGTACATTTTAGGCCATCCCTTAAATGTTTTCAGACAAACGTCCCTATAAGACTTATAGGTTCGAGTACCTTCTCCCCACGATGCTGAGGCCCAGACCCTGGCCGGGCTTCTTGTTCAGCTCCACGGTAAAGGCATCCCACAGGTCCTCCTCCTTGTACTGGGCCTCATCCCTGAACACGCTCAGACGCACCCGCTGAGGGGTCTGCCGTAGCACGTTGATAGCTTCGTCGTGAGTGGCCACGCGCAGGTCAATGCCATTCACCTACGGAGATGGGGAGGGGGAGGGATTAGAGGGGAGGGAGAGATGAAAGAGGAACGGATAGTGAGAGAGAAACAAACAGATTTGTCAATATAAAATGTGGCAGCAAGGGTACAATGGATAGCATGTTATATTGTTCCTATTTATAGAAACACTGTAGGCCTATACTATACCTATACTGAGGGTAGGCCTATACTTTAGTATAATTATACTTATATTTTGAAAACCTTTTCTAATAATAACACCAATGTACTTAGTTTAGAGCTGAGACCGGCAACCTATTTTAAAGTGATGCTAGAGGTTTTGTACAATTTCAGCCAGTAGTGTTGAAAGTAGCACACACGAGCCAAAACGGGTCCCCGAAGATTGTGCACAACGTCATCCAGTCGTATTGTATGTTACGTCCTGCAAGTTATTCTATTTTTAATTTTTTTACCTGCAATTCGTATGATATGTTACGAATTCCAATTTGTACAGTATGTTCAGAATTTGTAAGTGCTTAAGATCCCGTTCAACCTCTAAGGGTCCATATCAACGGGAAATAGCCCATTAGCGCTAGCATAGCCATGTATGGCTTTTCTCATAGCAGACTGAAATGGGTCGCTAATGACGTTGGTTCTGCTTGAGCCACAGAATGGGTGGCCACTCTCTCACCCTCCCCCTGACCCTATCATAAGCAGTATGAATACTACGGCTTAGCTGGGGGGCCCAAAGTGAATTACTGAGGTGGGGCAATTAAGTCATAAGAGTATGTGTATATGTGTTGGTGTGTGTGTGCGTGCATGTATTGAAAGGGGGTGAGTGAGGTGCTTCCAGCCCCATTGACTGAGTTGCCATGACTAACGGCCCCAGTCACACCCCTAGTCTATAACAAAGCAAAGGGCAAAAGGGTGGAGAGCTAGGCTGGCTATTAAAGATGTCATTCTATATGACGTCATCTATACATATAATGACTATATATACACCATTCGTTTTCTATATTTATATCATTTTAGATGTAACATTTGAACAATTCTTCTTCAGATTCTATGAACCAAATCCTAACTTAAGAGTCACGGTGACATGAATGCAGTGTTATACTAGAGTGTGAAATACGGGTCTATATGATCTAGGATCAGTTTAGCCTTTTATTTCATGAGGAATATGGTTACAGGGATAGGAGGGTGGAACTGATCCTAAATGATGAATGCAGGCCCTGTTACATTCCATTACCTCCAGGATCTGGTCCCCAGCCCAAAGTCTCCCATCCTTGGAGGCAGCTCCCTCCTCATAGACCTCGTGAATGATGATGGTCCCCTGGAGAAAGAGAAGAGAAAGAAGAGTGTGAGAAAGGGGGAAAAACAAGTGCTAAAATACTAGAGGTGTGTGGCACGGTAGGAGGGAACAAGGAAAAGATAGAAGGAAAAAATAGAAGACGGAGGGAGGAACCAAGGTGAAACAGAGATATAGTCAAATAGAGAAATGAAGAGAATAAAATGACAACGTGAAGGAGTTCAGGAATACATGAGAGATTAGAGACAGAGTGGAACAGGTTGACACTAGCTAGAGTCTGTGTGTGTAGGTGTCTATGGGGGGGGGGGCTCATTCTCAGGTCAAGGGTCACATTCCAGGATATTGTCTCCTGTGGTTGAGGACTGACTGAGCACATGGGGGGAGAGGAGGAGCGGGGTGTGTGTGTGTGTGTGTGTGTGTGACAGTCTGCATTATTTCCTATAGTCCTTTGCCATTCCACTGCCTCCACAGCTATTTCAGACCTGGGATAATACTGCCAGCTCTAAAAGCACACAGAACCAAAGACTTCTAAGTGGGTGGCATATCTTTTAAGTTTGTATCATTGTGTAAGTAGTAGTGGGAATTGGTCTTCTCATGTTAGTGGTTGAACTTTTCCTTGTTTTATGTATTGTTTTAAAATATAGAATTGGACAAAAACCCAGTGTAAATTCTGACTTAAAGTTTCAGATAAATCTATGGAAAACTAACCCATATTCTTTGTCAGTATATGTCAGTTTGGAATCTGTTAATTGGGATCCAACAACCGTTCTGTCATAGATTATTCAAAAATACACATTTTGTTATTATTCTACAATACAAGGGGACACTTCAAAAACCCACAGTCATCACAGAGCTACCCCTGGCACTCTGACCTACCAATAGAGTGTCACAGCCCCCCACGATGCTGAGGCCCAGGCCCGTGTGGCCTTTGGAGATGTCTATGGTGGTCTCACAGCCGGGGATGATGGGACAGGTCACAGGGTCAGAGGAGGCCAGAGTACCAGGGGTGGACGAGCGACTTGAGCCTGATGAGAGAGTGGGAAATTGAGATGAAAATATCGAAGAAATGTTTTCATTCTAGCCTGGTCCCAGATCTTAGTGCTTTTAGCCAATTCCTCAGATTATTATTGGCATGCTATTCAATAAGGCAATGACAAAAAATATTCAGAGGAGTTGGCTAAAGCACCTATTAATTTGATGGCAGGCTAAAATGGCGGCAGGGTAGCCTAGTGGTTAGTGTTGGACTAGTAACCGGAAGGTTGCAAGTTCAAACCCCCGAGCTGACAAGGTACAAATCTGTCATTCTGCCCCTGAACAGGCAGTTAACCCACTGTTCCTAGGCTGTCATTGAAAATAAGAATCTGCTCCTAACTGACTTGCCTAGTTAAATAAAGGTAAATAAAAAATCAGACTTGAATATATTAAGTCACTGTACAACTAGAGGCTATATTAATACTGTATTTGTATACTGTATCGGTTTCATTCTTCATTGAATCAGCATAAACTTATTGACTAACAATCACAGACATGATTGGTATTGAAGTTGGGGGCACTTGCCCTATAAGCTGCTCTACCTAACATGTTTAACTGAGTGAATCATGCTTCGCTCAGATTTTGAGTTATAACTAGCACCAATATTTAAGTTATGTAAAAAAAATCTTCAGCTAAGTTGTTTACGTTCAATAACCCAAAATGCTAATAATGTATGGCATGTCCTCCTGTCAACACATGACAAGCTGTTTACTCACTCCTGATTGGCTCTGACTCAGGCTGGCCCAGGTTAGCCATGTAGATGCTAGGGATGATGGTGGCCTGATCAGTATAGTAAGGGGGGAGGGGCAATGACTCATTCGCGCAGATTGTCAACTTCACGGAGCCTTTGGCGTTCCCCAGTAGAGTGTGGACCTGAAACGTAGGATAAAAAATACACAATTGCATAGTCCCCAACAGAAGGTCTATCAGAGATGGGCAGAACATCTGTTACATGTATTTGAGATATGTATTTAAATTACTCCTGAATATTTTGTCATTTGAACTACACTGGGCTGAATATACTCCAATGCATTTTGTATTTTCAAAACACAAAATACTTTTCTATACCATTTTTTAAATTATTTTTTATATAGCGGTTTACAGTTTGCGGCTACCCTTTAACCCCTGCATTGGTATCAGAAGTCTGATCACACTATGGTGTGATAAAAGAGTCTGCTAAATGAAGTAAACATTAATATATATGTAAACAATTGCAAAGCATGCTGAGTATTATTCTAATGAGCTCAGCCCCAAAACAATACCCAGTGTGCTTTGCAGTTCATTTTGGCATGTTCATTTTCACATATACATTTAGGTCATTTAGCACACACAGAATGACTTGCTTAACCAAGGTAGTTAAACACAACATACAACAGCCAGAGCAAGTAACATGTTTCTGTAACCGCTACTGAGAATGGTGTTGCTGTTCGGGCCAGCTACAAAAGTATTCTTGTATTTTAATACAAGTTTATTTTGATATATTGATCTTTATGGTATTTTGCATATGTATTCAGTACATTTTGCCCATCCATGTGGTCTATAAATGTCAAATTAACACACAACAAACTATGTAAAAATGTATGCATATGTTACAACAACAATAAAGTACAAATAAAGTAATTTAATAAACACTCAAACTAATCAAATTACTATCCATTAACCCTGGCCGTAGGGTGTGTCTAAAATGTGCTGCAGAGGCAGATCTTACCCTCTCCACAGTGTAGCCCACCACTGGTTCATCCTCCACAGCCAGGAGTTTATCTCCAGATTTGATGCTGCCGTCCTGCATAGAGTAATACAGGACTGGTGTTAGAGAATGTTTTTCCATCTTAAAATATATCCATCCAATTAGCATGACATGTAGGATGTCCAATATAATTTTCTGTCCAGCATTGTTCTTTAAAACTGCTCCTGGACAGCTACAGGGTGCGCATGCTTTGTTCCAACCCAGCACTTTATTGATTGAACTAATCAAGGTCCTCTTAGTTTAAATCAGGTGTGTTAGCACTAGACTGGAACAAAAGTCTGCTCACCTTGTGGGTCCCCAGGACCAGGATTGAAGAAGAGTGCTATACAGGACACCTGTTTCAACCAGGAGAGTAAGACAGAGTGACATACCTTTCCTGCTGGTCCTTTTTCAGTTATACTCTGAATCACCACCCCGTTCGTGGGGTCTTCCTCACTGAAAGTGATGCCGAATCCACCCTCCTCCTTGAGTTCAAAAGAGATAATGTACTTGCATTTTCTTCAATGCCTCCATGTCAACCATAATTATAGACACAGTGAATCATGCACAATGACACATTAAACATGAACAACTCGAGCCATTGATAACCCGAAACGTCACAATGCAAGAACGGTTTGTTTTGTAAATTGTGAGGCAGTTTGGAACATTATGGTTCTAAACTCAGCAAAAAAAAGAAATGTCCCTTTTTCAGGACCCTGTCTATCAAAGATAATTCGTAAAAATCCAAATATCTTCACAGATCTTCATTGTAATGGGTTTAAACACTGTTTTCCATGCTTCTTCAATGAACCATAAACAATGAATGAACATGCACCTGTGGAACGGTCGTTAAGACACTAACAGCTTATAGACGGTAGGCAATTATGAAAACCTAGGAACACTAAAGAGGCCTTTCTAGTGACTCTGAAAAACACCAAAAGAAAGATGCCCAGGGTCCATGCTCATCTGCGTGAACGTGCCTTAGGCATGCTGAAAGGAGGCATGAGGAGTGCAGATGTGGCCAGGGCAATAAATTGCAATGTCCGTACTATGAGACGCCTAAGACAGAGCTACAGGGAGACAGGACGGACAGCTGATCGTCCTCGCAGTGGCAGACTATGTGTAACAACACCTGCATGGGATCGGTACATCACAAGTACAGCATGCCAACAACAACTGCCCGAGTTACACAGAGGTCTATACTCTGGAGCCGGGATCGATTTGGAGGTGGAGGGTCCGTCATGGCTTGCGGTGAGTCACAGCATCACACACACACACACACACACACACACACACACACACACACACACACACACACACACACACACACACACACACACACACACACACACACACACACACACACACACACACACAAAATGACTAAAACCAAATCGAAATTGTGTAGAGTTAATAATGGACCTACATTCCTACAGTTTCATGACTGTGTCCAGCTTGCTAATAATCACTTAAATTAAAGCTAGACAGTCAGGGAGCATCGGGGAAAAAACAATGGCCAGGGGACTATCTTTTGCTAATTTTGATGGCAAGGAAATATAATCAATTTTCATTACGTCCCTCATTGAAGACCGAATGCGGCCCCCGGGGCAATATAGAAACAGGGTGGTACTACCTGAACTTGACCAATAAGAAACACTCATTTTAGTTTTCCATTGCAAAACGGTTTGCTAGGGTGTGCCCTAATGAACACGGCCCAGTTCTACTCAGCATCTTGAAACGGCATGATCATTTGTTCCTGGGGACTGAGAGGATGTAACAGAAAAGTATGTGTCTGGTATGTGCCCATACCAGATGTTGACTTCACACCGTGATCCTCTAATAGACTATTATATAATAAACCATGTGGACAGACAGCTAGGTTGAGACTCCCAACCAGGTGTTTGGCTTGTCAGAAGACCCATTAAACTAGAATAGGTTCACATCCTCTTTAGTCTCTCTGTCCATCCTGCTCTCTCTCAGTTCCTAGGGTATATTACTGTCCTCCCTCTCTCATTTTCTTCCCTCCCTCTTGTAGCAGCCGAGTCAATTAGAATAGAGAATAGAGTCCTTTTCTCCCTCTTTCCCTCCCTCTCCCCACGAAGAGGTCTGAGCCTATGTTAACTAATAGCAGAGCAGCATGTGAGAGTCTCAAGGTAACTCACCTTCGGCAGAATGACGTGCTGCACATACTTGAACATGTCAACATCGATCGCCGAGGGTGCAATGGAAGTACATGTTTCCAGCTGTGAGAAAATGATTAATAAGAGATTGAAAGAGTAGAACATAGAGCCTTTTCAGTCATTGAGCTGCTTCATACCCTAAGGCCTTTTTCAATCAGAGAAACTAGCTACACATAGACAGGATGACAGGGAGACCGTGTGCGAATATGTGTCTGTCCGTGTTCCTGTGTGAGAAGGGACATATCATGTGTGTATGCATGTGACACGTTTACCTCCGTCTGGGGCTCCAGGGTGTCTCCATGTTCCCTCACTGGTCCTACAGCCATCTGGTTCAGAGCATCTGTGTTCCTGTCCACCAGTCATAACTCAAGAGTAAATCACTAGTCACTGCTTCAGGACACATCTTTCGGTCTGCCTGAGACCCATAACTCATGAGTGGGTCGCAAATGGAACCCTATTCCCTATACAGTGCACTACCTTGGTCAGAAATAGTGAACAATGTAGGGAATAGGGTGCCATTTTGGGACGTATCCCGAGTCTGTGAACCACACAGTCTAATTGAGGCTGTCAGTTGAGTTAAGTAGAGTGTTTTCCTGGCCGCCTTATTTTGGTCAGATTTCTTTAGGCCTGTCATGAGTAACTGGACCATTGGTTTTCCATGATCATGTGACCTTACCAGGAATAACGCAGGATACAATGGAAGGAAACATCTTGTAGTATCGCGTTGCCTGTCTGCACTGATATCAATTTAGATCAGTCTTTTGTAACACCACAGCTCCCTCTACTGGGCTTTGTATGGTGATGTTATTAGGCTTAAAATAGTCCTCTACTATTGAAGGGGCTCAGCTACAGAATCTGTACATGTTCTTTGTCATTGTAAAGAGTTGGGATGAGTGATTATATTGATTTATGCAAGGCCGAAATGAGTTGAACTTGGTGGATCAGTTGAAAATATCATTGGTGGGGGATGGGAATAAAGACTGGTGATATATTTCCTTCTTCTAGTACACTACCTGATGAAAATGATCTTGACCTTCGACGGAGCGCTTTTGATGATGGAGGAGGCATTCTGGTGACTCCGCCCATACAGAATCTGCCCGTTGATCTGATAGGGTGCAGAAATGAACAATATGGAATTTGTTACTACTGTCTAACATACCACATTATTCAATTCAGCAACTGGCATTCGTTTTGCTTCCTTCTTGCAAACCTGAGATCATATTGTGGAGATTGGATATCAAATCAGAGAGGAATAGCTAAATCGAGACATAATGTGATATAGTACATAAAACACAGTAATACCCACTAGGCACCAACTCCGGGTTAAAAACCACCCATCTATAGTGTCGGTGACTACTAAGTTACTAATCCAAGCTCCTTACCTCCAACAGTTCATCCCCAACCACAATGCGACCATCTTTGACGGCGGCGCCACAGGGGTCGATCCCGACCACAAACACGCTCAGGCGAGAGCGGTCGCGGTTGCCAGCCAGACTAAGGCCCAGGCCGGTCTTCCCCTTCTCCAGCTCAATCATGTGCAGCAGCCCCGGAAGGCTGCCGTAGCGCTGAATGATGATCTCTGAAGAGAATAGTGGATAGATTGAAATGAGTCGAACCACTGAAACATCATACTGATGAATGTGAAATGATTGACTATATAACTGAATAGCTTTCTATGTAGTGTATGGCATAGATTTGAGCTGGATAGCTTTTCTTGACTTGCTATACTCATACAACCAGGCCATGAATGGAAACAACTGAAATTAAACAACTTTTAACAAAAATCATAGTCAGTGGTTCTAAACTAAAGGATCACATCAAAATGCAAAGTCATACTCAACACATCTCACAATGGAGTCAAATATGTCATCATTTCAACTTACAAAGACACTGCCAAACCTAGGTTTGTATTGATCCTGACAGACAGGCCTCTCTCTCTATCTCTCAGTGGAATGACTAGTATTCAGAGACCATGTTGTTCTGGGCTGTGTGCCACGGACTGTACTGTACCATCACTCCTGTACTAATCTCCCTGACTCACCTCATCAATCTGATCCCCACAGGGCGCACACACACACACACACACCAGGGGCCCAGCAGGGACTATACTGTCCATAATCAGAAGTGCCAGAGGCCCCATCCAGAAATCACCCCATGCCCTATCCCCTAGGCACTGCATTTTGAATAATTGGATAGGTATTCTATGATTGTGCTAGCCTAGTTCACTTGCCTTGGGAGCCTAGCAGCAAGACTTAGTGCTTGAAGTAGACTGAAATAGGTGCCTGTACCTATTTTGGGTGTGTCGGTGTGTTCCGGCCCAATTCATGCACTGGCAAGACAACGATTGCACAGATCAGGTCATGTTCAAAATGCAACGTCGAGGCCCTCTAGTGGCTGCTAGGTGGTAGCACATGGGAGTAGGCAAGCAAAGAGGGAGCTGGCTGAATCCATGGAAACAAAACCCTAGTGCCTACCCACTAGGCAGTGGTACTTCATGTTCATCTGAAAGGATGTGATAGGTATAAACAATATGGTAGTAGCTGCACATTGCTCATGATGAATTTGTAAGACTTTCACCTATGATATATATTCAGTTCTATTCAAGTGCCTAGGGAGTAGGGGCTAGGAGTTGTTTCTGCACTGGGTCCATCCATGGTCTTGTTCATTGTATAATGATCCATAATAACAATATGAGAACCCAGATAACATAATTAGGTAGCCAACTTCGGTCTAATAAGTGACCGTTCATGAAGAAGGAGGAAGTTGCCCTTATTGGTCGGTTTTGAGTGCCCCTGCCTATTGTGGCCAATGGATAGGATTAAGGGGAGGGTAACTGTCCCTAGATCTGTTCATAGAGTCAAACTCACTCCAGCTGTAGCCAAACTCATCCTCGTCTTCCGCCTGGGCCTGTCTGTCGGGAATCTCTGTCAGGGTATCGGTGTCTGTCTCTCCGACGTGGGGAACCACGGGAAGCGAGAGGTGAGGAGTGGTGGACGATGACTTTCCCGCTTCCCTCTTTAGTGGCTGACACATCACAGAAGTATCAGTACAATACATTTGTAGTGAGGCAAAATGGCAGATAATCATTTTGTTTCAGCGTAGCAGGTTTAGCTGATCACAACCTAAAGCCGTACTGTTGAGTCGGTAAAGTACGTTTTAGTCACTCATCTGCAGGTGGACATTTCAAAATGGCGTCACCCAACTTTTTAGGCATGTGTTTTTAGTTCATATGACTGAACTGTTATTTGACTAAACTGCTGCAAGCAAAGCATTCCATTGATTCAAGTCAGAAGTAGTGTATTTTTAGATTACCTCAATATTCAAGTTTAATAACAAAATGTTCCTTACTGATAGAATTCAACCATTGTCCATCTGATAACACATTCAAATGGACACCTACCTTATGGAGCAAGTGAAACACAATTCCAAATTTTGATAAATTTAGGCAAATTAAAATGCATTTTGATTCAGGATCAAAACATTGCATATTTTTGCATGAGATTAAAATGGGCAAGTTTAAATTTCGTCATTTCAATGTTCTATTTGTAACCAACAAAACACAAAAAAGAGAAAGATACTCAGATAGGTTTAGTGGAAATGTGTTAGGGCATCATGTATGCATGTAAGGCCTGTCCAATATATGAGTCTCCACATATATTCCATAACACAACCGTACGAGCATACATGGAAATAGAAGGGGGAAAAGCACGACAACACAAAGACCCACAAACCTTAAACGGAGTAGGAGTGAAAGGGTTAGTTGGGGAGAGGCGTAGGAATAGTCTACTGTGACTCTCAACCTCCTACAGGGAACAGAGAAGAGTCAGAGACTTTCAGTGAGACAGACAACAAAGGACTAGGACAACATTGTAAAACTAAGGGCAGAAACTTCACTCTACTGCTATGATGGAGAGTGTGAGTGAAGTGCTAGGTCTACTAAAAATCCTCATTTGATAAACTAAGATTTATCCCAGGTGTCTCAAACTCGATTCCTGAAGGGTCATGTGTATACAGTCACACATTTGCTGGTCATGATGGGACATGAACTTGACAGGTGAATAGTATAATGTACATGGATGGAAATCATTTTGGCACGAAAAAGGTGTACACAAAGCCCTGCGGGAATTTGGGTTGAGACTTCTACGACAATACAACATCAAGTTACAGGCATTGTCCCCTAAGGTTACAAAACCAGGGCCCAAACTTACTTTGGGGCCCAAAAATACTTTCCTTTGGTTTCAGTACAGTGGAACCAATGAAATAGTCCCAAAAGTGCAAACGCGGTGCTAAATCCAGTGCACCTGAAGTATTTGACATAGGTCTAAAAGGTTGCAGAGAGACACTGACCTTGTCACTATTGCGCCGTGCCATGGCCGCCGCTCTCTCCTCGTTGGTGTCCGTGGTTGAGGACTGTCGTGTACAAGAGGGATGGAAACAGGAAAAATACACTGCATCATACTGTATTTATTTGGTGAGGCTTGCATGGGACAAGTAAAAGCATCCAAATATATTAAAAACGTTTGTTTGAACGTAACAGAAAAAGTAGCCTGAGCGAAACTTCAATTGTTATTGTGTTTCTTCATGAGTTGTGGTTGTATTGGCTACAACAAATTATGGATTGCCCTTGGTCAATGTGGGTACTGTATACACATTGGGAAAACTAAAATGATGATGTGTTCAGTGAGGTAGGCAGCCCGTTATCAATATTCCACCCAGGCCTGACCACCTCTCACCCAGGAGCTGATTTAATATATTCTGCCTGCCAACTAGAAACCACCACAGCAGCATGCAGTGAACCTTGTGGTTTGGGGTACGTGACATATGAGCTATTGTGCTATTTTAGTTTTTCCTGTTCCTTGACTCTTCCTCAGTTCACAAAACGTTATGAGCTGGTATCCCAGGCAGACACCATCTATTCCTGGACTCAAATGCACATTCAATGGAGATTCTCCACTGAGCATGCTCTTGAGTTCATTAGTAGAAATAATCTGGGTCTGGGAAACTGGGCCAAAGAGATAATATTTTATACAAAGAGTACATTATACACTGTAGGATTGAACACGCCACATTAAGCAAACATTGAGCAGCAAAAGAAAGCAGTCTACATGAAGGAAGATTGGACACTGGGTCGCACACACACACACACACACACACACGCATGCACGCACGCACACACGCACGCACACACACTCTAACCTGAAGCGGAGAGGCAGGAGATAATAAGCCGGCAGAGGTTTGATTAGTGGGTCGTGGGTTGGATCCGGGGTGGGTGTTTAGCCACAGAAGAAAGGGTAGGGGCGCCTTCTAAAAGCAACACAGGGGATCAACAGCAAGTCAAGGATACAGAAGTTGAAGGAAATGAAGTGTGGAGGCAGAGCCCTGACAAAAATGTTACCAGGTGTCCAGGAAACAAGGGAATAGACAAGAAAATGTTCAAAAGGAAAAACACCTCTGGAGTCAAATTATTCAAAAATGAGTGACTGGTAATGAATGTCCTCGAGGAGACCCATTTTTTTTTACTTCAAGAAAATCAAAGTGGTGCTCTTTCTTAGAACCAAACAATAAATGTTTTAGAGAATCCTCAAGGCTGCTTTTGGATTATTCACTACTGACACAGAAGAGTAGAAGGCCTTAAAGGGGAACTGCTAGGAAGCATCATTACGATCTGTAGGTAGGTCCCAGTGGCACCATTTAAAAGAGCAAGAGCAATACATACCTGCCCGTAGCAGTTAACCTTTGTAGCATATAACGTTTGATCTCTTTTTTCCCCCTGGATGCACTCAGATTCCAATTTTTATTTGGGTCTCTTTTTGCACGTTTCTGTTGCATGCACATACAGTAGCCTATTAGAGAGTCTGAAAACTTCTGGATGGAGAGATAAAGCAACATAGACTCTACTGACGGGCATAGAGAGAGATAGAGAGAGGAAGAAAGTAATACAAATAAACAGAGAGAGCGAGACAGAGCAAGAGATTACCTGGCACGTGATAAGACACGCATTTTAAAGCGGTTCTGTATTTCTCTATGACTGGTGACGAAGCAGGGCTACAGTGGGACTCGGGCTGAGGATGAGGTGCATGCTGGACTGGTTAGTTGAAGGTTAGTGGAAGGTTTCGGAAAATGTCTGGAAAGCTTCAACCATGCATGAAAATGAATGATTGTAAGTCGGACATCAAGATATGTTGGCTATTGCAAAGCTGGTTGCAATTTCAGTAGGATAGTTTGTCATGCTTTTGGAGCCTAATGGCGCTTTCAAACCAATGAAGATGATGCAGAAAACATACAGTCAGTCAAATGTTTTGAAGTTTCCGTTGAACTTTTAGTGGAATGAATCGTGACAAGGCGTCTATCGACGAACTGAATAATGAGATATAGATAGCTACTGTAGTCTTTGTTGGATACAGGATGGTTAAGTAGCTTTTTGAAGTTAATGTTGTGTTAAATGGGATAATTAATGGTTTGAGTTGAGGAAATAAAGTATTGTTGTTGAAAAGACATTAGCCACTTAGCTAGCATGCCAACACAGGGAGCTAGCGTGCCAACACAGGGAGCTAGCGTGCCAACACAGAGAGCTAGCGTGCCAACACAGAGAGCTAGCGTGCCAACACAGAGAGCTAGCGTGCCAACACAGAGAGCTAGCGTGCCAACACAGAGAGCTAGCGTGCCAACACAGAGAGCTAGAAGGCTCACCCTGGGCCTGTGGACGATACTCTGCACGAGGAACACGACAGGGTTTCCTGCCCTGCGGATGGCCTCCACAGCCTGCTCGTGACTGGCATCTCTCAAGTCCACGCCATCCACCTGATACATTCCAAAGAAACAAACAAGTAATTCATAGTTTTTTACTGTGCAATAACCATTTTGCCATGTCAAAGTAAATACATTCTACTGTGAAATACAATAAACATTTTTACGGACAGAAGTGATACAGCCTGGAATCGAACCAGGGACTGTAGTGATGCCTCATGCACTGAGATGCAGTTCCTTAGACTGCTGCGCCACTCGGGAGCCCTAATATTGATGGGTGTACCTCAACAACCCTGTCTCCTGTCTTCAGGGTCCCGTCCCGGCCGGCGGGGCTGTCCTCCAGGATGTGTTTGATGAAGATGCCCCGCATCACCTCGCCGTTGCTGAGGCGACTGCCCATTCCTCTGCCCCCCACAATGCTGATGCCAAGGGACTTGCCAGCTTCTTTTTTGAGCTCCACCCTGAGAGATGACATGCATTAGAAAATATATTTAAAAAATGCGGTTCTTTATTGTACCACTTCTTGGGACACAGCTGGCCAACTCCTGTTCTGGGGTTCTAATTTGATTTATTTGTACACAAAGTAAAAATAAGATGTGACATTGAAGGAAGGAAATGGCTTGTGTAAGAACCTATTGAATACAAATTCCGGAGAGAGCAACGTTACAGAAGGTTCAACAATTTAGATTGTAAATGATTATCTGTTGCATAAAATAAACGGGGCATTGTGTTGGGTCGGTAAATTAGGTAGACCTGATATGATTCTCTGTCTTTTAGATTAGGGAACTGTGTCAGGTGGCTCCATTTCTATTTGTGACATTCTAAATGTTGCAGCCCATTGAATTAGCCACAGCTATTAATAATCCTGGAGGGCCACAGTGTTTGCTGATTTCCTCTTGATTGTCATTGATTGGACGGAGAGTGTCACACACACTTGCGTTCCCTCGCCTAAATCAGTCACTGATTAGAATCAGCAGACAGTGCAGAGCACCTCTCGAGGACAGGAGGTGAGGACACCAGTTTTGAACAATATTACAATCACAAAGCAGAGCCCAGTTCCAAAGTGGTATAACTAATGCCATGAACCTTGGCTTGACGTCCAAATCTGTGCTTATTGCTTATTTACCTAATCAGATTTTGTTTCCTTAACATTAGAGATGGAAAGAGGGTATGTCCTCTATCTTTGCCATGATAAATGCTTACAATTAAAATGAGCTCTTAGGAAGTCACATCCAGTTGACTACTTTAAAATAGTGAAAGCCTTCAATGGCGCTGCCCATGCTAAAACAGGCTTTGTGGAAAGGTCACCCTCTATCCAACTCTATGTTCTGGACCAAGCCAAAGTCAAACTTCCTACTCACTTCCTGGGCTGGTTCCAGTTACTGAAGGTGGCACTCTGTAGCTCGCTCTCCTCTCCCTCTCCTTCCTCCCTCTCTGGGAGTTCTGGGATTTCTCTTCTGCAAAGAGACAAACAGAAAACAGCCGCCTTTGTAAACCATAGCTGGTCTGACAGTAATCGACTTGTTTTAGTACTGTCTGGAGTACAACAAAATAATATTGCGAAAGTTAGTCTATGCTTGAAATCAAAAGCATGAGTTTAGTGAGGGCATCGTCATGAAAATACCTTTCTATAATGTATTACTTCTATAAAGTTGTATAACGCTTGAGCTTACTTTGGGGCCTGAGGAGCATCAGAGAAGATGTCATCTTTAGGCTGCTCCAGGCTGGCCTTGTACTCCTCCAGATACTCCATGGGAACATAGGTGATGCTGATAACACACGCACACACAGACACACACCAATGAGCCTCGGCACACTCCTGATAACAACCTGACCAAGATTTGTCATCATCACTGCAAATATATAACCTACCCATAAACATATGACACGAGAGTTCAACCTTGTGTGCAAGCATGTCAATATTCATCATTAGGAATGACATGAACGTTTAACAAAGCATTAGTGTGGAAGTGCCTGCATTCATACGCCACCTGGTATGACAGAAAGGGCACTTTTACAAAAGGACTTTTATTTATTCATAGACGTCTAATCTACATGCAGGAGCGCACCTGTTTTTCCTCCCCGTCCAAATTAACTGTGCGGCACAAGATTGCAGGAGGGGAAGGAATTAACTCTACATTTCTCTGGCAATGCATTCTGCCGATCATGAGCCCAAGGTGAGCCGTCAATGAATAATGTAGCAGACGTCCCCGCATAACTATCCAAAACAGATGTTTCCGTCGTTCACAATTGTCTGGGCCAATAAAGTTGGCTCGAATTGAGTGGCAGAATTCTTTCCAAAATATGTCATGGAGGTTTGAAGGGAACATCAATCGGAACACCAAATTTACTGGAATAGAGGAGCAACTTTCCAAAATATTAAGAATTTAACAAAACGGGAAGTAGCAAAGAGCATAGCAAAGAGCATATCTGCTTTGGTAGGCCCAGTTTCAAGTAATTCATCGTGATTAGTTGATTCTAAAGCACACACACTTACACATTTGAGTGAAGATGACAGATCTAACAACGACGGCTTAATTCGTACTTCAACATTAGGACACGCAGACACTGAGGTACTCGAATCCCTGTTCATTCAAACAGCAGTCCAAAAACAGATGGGAGGAACAAGTGGATTAGTGTGTGATAGAGCAAAAGTTCAAAAAGTGCCAAAGGAATCGTTATCGCCACACAAATGGACCTGCAAGCCCCAGAGTCCCAGAAAAGAATGTCAATGGAGTGTTAAGGGTGACGTTTTAATGGTTAGTGGTGCAGTCCAGTCCAGTGAGAGATTTATCCAGATACATTGACTGTGTGTTAGGCCTGCGTTAACTTGACTGTCTGTATGCATGGACACCAATAGAAGCTTAGCTGCCACACCAAAGAAAATGGTTTGGAGATATATCTGTGTTGGTATTTGACAATATAAAAAAGAATGTATTTTATTTATTTTGATCTGCAAAGCGGTGATTAGCTTCAGTCACTTTGCTGTATGGCGCCAATAAGATTATCTGATCTGGAGAATTTTAATGGCCACAGATTTCAACGTCATTGTACAATATTTTCTATTATTAATGAGTAAGAAGTAACAGTGAATTTGAATAGTTTGATCCTTTTTAAAATTTAACTGGTCAGACTAAGGTTTGTGTATGGTAGATATACTGTATGGTTGATTTAAGGTTTGTGTATGTAGATATAAGGTTTGTGTATGGTAGATATAAGGTTTGTGTATGGTAGATATACTGTATGGTTGATTTAAGGTTTGTGTATGGTAGATATACTGTATGGTTGATTTAAGGTTTGTGTATGGAAGATATATGGAAGATATAAGATTTACGTATGGTAGCTATATATATATATATATATATATATATATATATATATATATATATATACACACCCACACGGGTGATTTAAGATCTGTGTATGGTAGATATGTGGCTGAGATAAGGTTTGTGCAAGTAGATATACAGTATGGTTGATATACTGCATGTGTTTTAACTTCTAGATCTGGATAAAACTTCCAACCATGGACAGGCAATGAGGCCCATATGAGAATGGTGAGGTAGAGTGGACAGTGAGGAAACAAATTAAAATGGCAGATTATGGTTGCACACCCGTCAGCGTGGGAGTTAGCAATACTCACACATAAAAGGGGCACAGATCGTCCTCTGGTGCACAAGCAGATCTAGAAGGTGAAGAGGATTTTATGGGCTAACATACTGTACTGAGAAGTTTAGAGTAGAGCAAGCAGGACTTGAGATACTGAAAATAATGGTGCCCCACACTTTAATGTAGCATCCCTCGAATACATGGAGAAATTACAACTTAGGAAAGTGAAGGGCATTAGCGAGTTGTTCAAATTTCACCATTGAGCATCTATGCTAGGATAGTCCAGATGCTGTGGTCCAAAAGCATTTCTATAGTACTGAAAATCCTACCTTAATGTAGCCTACATAATTCAATTGGTGTCCGTCAGAAATATTAAAATGTACAGTACCAGACCAAAGTTTGGACACACCTATTTATTCACCTACTTATTTGTTTTTTCTTTATTTGTACTGTTTTCTACATTGTAGAATAATAGTAAAGACATCACAACTATGCAATAACATATGGAATCATGTAGTAACCAAAAACATTTTAAACAAATCAAAATCTATTTAATATTTGAGATTCTTCAAAGTAGCCACTCTTTGCCTTGATGACAGCTTTGCACACTCTCGGCATTCTCTCAACCAGCTTCACCTGGAATGCTTTTCCAACAGTCTTGAAGGAGTTCTCACATATGCTGAGACACCAGTCTCAACGTCAACAGTGAAGAGGCGACTCCGGGATGGTAGAGTTCATCTGTCCAGTGTGTGTGTTCTTTTGCCCATCTTAATCTTTTCTTTTTATTGGCCAGTCTGAGATATGGCTTTTACTTTGCAACTCTGCCTAGAAGGCCAGCATCCCGGAGTCGCCTTTTCACTGTTGACGTTGAAACTGGTGTTTTGTGAGTACTATTTAATGAAGCTGCCAGTTGAGGACTTGTGATGCGTCTGTTTCTCAAACTAGACACTTCAATGTACTTGTCCCCTTGCTCAGTTGTGCACCGGGGCCTCCCACCCCTCTTTCTATTCTGGTTAGGGCCAGTTTGCACTGTTCTGTGAAGGAAGTAGTACACAGAATTGTACGAGATCTTCTGTTTCTTGGAAATTTCTCGCATGGAATAGCCTTCATTTCTCAGAACAAGAATAGTCTGACAAGTTTCAGAAGAAATTTCTTTGTTTCTGGCCATTTTGAGCCTGTAATCAAACGATGATTCTCCAGACACTCAACTAGTCTAAAGAAGGCCAGTTTTATTGCTTCTTTAATAAGCACAAAAGTTTTCAGCTGTGCTAACGTAATTGCAAAAGGGTATTCTAATGATCAATTAGCCTTTTAAAATTATAAACTTGGATTAGCTAACATGCCATTGGAACACAGGAGTGATGGTTGCTGATTAATGGGCCTCTGTACACCTATGTAGATACTCCAGCCACAATAGTCATTTACAACATTAACAATGTCTACACTGCATTTCTGATCAATTTGATGTTATTTTAAACGGACAAAAATGTGCTTTTCTTTCAAAAACAAGAACATTTCTAAGTGACCCCAAACTTTTGAACGGTAGTGTATATTGATTTGTTTAACACTTTTTTGGTTACTACATGATTCCATGTGTTATTTCATAGTTTTGATGTCTTCACTATTATGCTACAATGTAGAAAACAGTAAAAAATAAAACCCCTTGAATGAGTAGGTGTGTCCAAACGTTTTACTGGTACTGTATACAGATGTAGGATCTTAATTTGATCACCCTGTTGCAGGAGAACTTTTCTGCAAGGCAGGACATGTAAAACTTGTAGTTTATTTGAGGTTTAAAAGGGTTTCTGAAGTTTGCAATTTCAACTTTGAAATTTCAGAGTTGATTTTCCCTCACGAGAAATGTATCAACCCCTGCAAAAATTTCCATTAATTACAATCCACATAATAATTCACATTTCCAGTAGCTGCAGGAGTATTTCCCTGCTGTAGCAAACTGGCTCAAATTAAGATCCTACATATGAACAACTTTTAGTGATATTAAGGTGGTCTATGACTCACAACACTGGATTACAATGACTTTTCCTACTATCGACAATAAGTGCATTGTTAAAATTAAACTGAGCTCCTCAACGACTCTACTGCATTATAATGTTTACTACACATTCACTGTCAGGTGTTGTTTCTGAGGTATGCATCTCAATTCAGTTCAATTAAATGTGTATTTGAATGGCTTTGGTTAGCTGTTGTGTGGGAGATGTACTAGGAGAAGATAATATTTCTACGAGAGGTGCAGAACAAATTACATTAATGGGATCATTTGGCACAATTTACTCAAATGCAAAACACTACGAAGCTTAACTCAATGCTTGACTTGATCATAATTGTACACATAGGCTGTAGAAAAAGCCACCAAATCATTTACATAACAAAAAAATGTAATTCCACATTTGATCAAGAGGCATTTAGTGTGATGTCAGGCACCATTTATCTGATTGTATAATAGGGTGTCTATGTAAAAATCCTCTGACTTTTACATTGTAACATAAAAAAAAGTGTGTGTACATGTGTAGGGAATCTAGAGATAATACATTTGAGGTGAAATCTGCCATGTATGTACAGTTGAAGTTGTAAGTTTACATACACCTTAGCCAAATAAATGTAAATTCAGTTTCACAATTCCTGACATTTAATCCTAGTAAAAAATCCATGTCTTTGGTCAGTTAGGATCACCACTTTATTTTAAGAATGTGAAATGACAGAATAATAGTAGAGAGAAAGATTTATTTCAGCTTTTATTTCTTTCATCACATTCCCAGTGGGTCAGAAGTTTACATACACCCAATTAGTATTTTGGTAGCATTGCCTTTAAATTGTTTAACTTGGGACAAACATTTGGGTAGACTTCTACAAGCTTCCCAAAATAAGTTGGGTGAATTTATGGCCCATTCCTCCTGACAGAGCTGGTGTAACTGAGTCAGGTTTGTAGGCCTCCTTGCTCGCAAACACTTTTTCAGATCTGCCCACAAATGTTCTATGGGATTGAGGTCAGGGCTTTGTGATGGCCACTACAATTCCTTGACTTTGTCTTCCTTAAGCCATTTTGCAACAACTTTGGAAGTATGCTTGGGGACATTGTCCATTTGGAAGACCCATTTGCAACCAAGCATCAACTTCCTGACTGATGTCTTGAGATGTTGCTTCAATATATCCACATACATTTTCCTCCTTCATGATGCCATCCATTTTGTGAAGTGCACCAGTCCCTCCTACAGCAAAGCACCCCCACAACATGATGCTGCCACCCCTGTGCTTCCCGGTTGGGATGGTGTTCTTCGGCCTGCAAGCTTCCCCCTTTTGCCTGCAAACATAACGATGGTCATGATGGCCAAACAGTTCTATTGTTTCATCAGACCAGAGGACATTTCTCCAAAAAGTACAATCTTTGTTCCCATGTGCAGTTGCAAACTGTAGTCTGGCTTTTTTATGACTTCTTCCTTGCCGAGTGGCCTTTCAGGTTATGTCGCTAGAGGACTAGTTTTACTGTGGATATAGATACTTTTGTACCTGTTTCCTCCAGCATCTTCACAAGGTCCTTTGCAGTTGTTCTGGGATTGATTTGCACTTTTCACACCAGAACGCATCTTCTTCCTGAGTGGTATGACGGCTGTGTGGTCCCATGGTGTTTATACTTGCGTACTATTGTTTGTACAGATGAACGTGGTACCTTCAGGCGTTTGGAAATTGCTCCCAAGGATGAACCAGTCTTGTGGAGGTCTACAATAATTTTTTCTGAGGTCTTGGCTAATTTCTTTATATTTTTTCCCCATGATGTCAAGCAAAGAGGCACTGAGTTTGAAGGTAGGCCTTGAGATACATTCACAGGTACACCTCCAATTGACTCAAATTATGTCAATTAGCCTATCAGAAGCTTCTAAAGCCATGACATAATTTTCTGGAATTTTCAGAGCTGTTTAAAGGCACAGTCAACTTAGTGTATGCAAACTTCTGACCCACTGGAATTGTGATACAGTGAATTATAAGTGAAATAATCTGCCTGTAAACAATTGTTGGTAAAATGACTTGTGTCATGCACAAAGTAGAAGTCCTAACCGACTTGCCAAAACTGTGATTTTTTAACAAGAAATTTGTGGAGAGGTTGAAAAACGAGTTTTAATGACTCCAACCTAAGTGTATGTACATTTCTGACTTCAACTGTATATGCTGTAGTTGGGATATTTTAACGAAGGCCTATAGTGAAACCATATATAACAGGTTTCCAAGGACAAGGTTCCAAAACACTGAACATAGTGCATAGCCCGGGTCCTTACCCCATGTCTGGCCCGATGAGGGAGTGTCTCCGGAGCATGGCGCGGGCCTGTGTATTGGTCAGGTTGGCCGTGGGCTCGCCGTTGATGGCCAGGATGAGGTCCCCCACCCCCAGACGGCCGTCTCGGCTGATGGAGCCTCCGTGGATGATGCTGCGGATGTGCATCCCCAAGCCATCCTTGACGGCGCTCACCGTCATTCCTGTAAGGTAGACACAGAGACAACATTCTCAAAGACCTGGAACCTATACGTAATACATTCCCCCACATTTATGTGTAATGTGTTCAATCTTTAATCATGTGTTAATAATGTTGATGCACTGGAGATCCACATAGTTAATATCCAACCACCTTAACAGACAGAAAGACCATAATGCAACAGATATTGCATTATTTACATAAAATGTTGAGTTGTAAAGAGGAATGATTTATTAAAAAGTGAACGTTGGTCTCTTCACAGCAATTTCTCATCAGGGCTGACATTTAGAAAAAGAAATATAGGAATATACAGCATATTGCCAAAGTATTAATACAAACCGAGACTGGAGTTGCCCTTGACAACAGTGATTGTCCTTTCAAAATTACTCCCAGTGGTTCTAATCTTGCCCCCTTCCTCTTTGGACTGCTTTACAGATGGCTCATCCCCCTTGAGAATGACGATTCAATAATCATTAATCACATTTCTTTATATTTTCTAATGGTACACAATCCAAAAACGAATAATTGTGACAGAATGACATTGAGTTTAAATTATAAAATATTTTCTATGGAGGAAGTTTTGGTACAAAATGTAAATAAAATAATTGTGACAGAATAAAATAGAGTTAATCTAAACTACCAGGGAGGTTATGTGGGAACAATTAGTAAAGGCCAGGGAATAAAACATACAAGGTAAGGAAGGGATTTATCGGATTTTTTTCTCCTGTTATGCCATTGCCTTCGGCATGTAATACCTAGAAATCTGATTCTAGTAAAAAGTTGAATGTTTAAAACTGGTTAGACAAAACATACTAGCCATTATTCTCATAAATCCAATTAATTTCACATTGGCCTGTGTAGAGTCGTACTGCATTTCAACATTTGTTAAACGTAACTTGTTGCATTTCAAGTTCCTGATGACCAATTTACACATGATTGTTTGATTATGAGGCACACGTAATGACATTTGATGGCAAACCGACAGATGGCACAGCTCTTTAGATGGCTGGTTTACCTTCATTAAGCATTCCATCTCCCCTATGTCTGCAACGGCCATGGTGGGCTCCACCGGAAAACGAAGAGACTGCATTGGCTCCCCCAAATCATTCAAACCGGGCTCGGGGTCAGTGTACGGACTGCACGAGTTCGACAGATCCGACGGCTCCAATTGGGTTAATTGATGCGCCAGGTACTGATCGGAGATAGCTAGTGTGTTGTTGTCAATCATTAGGGTGTGACTTCCAATACTCCTGGGCAGGGGGAAAGCGATGGGCTTCTCCTCCGGGGAAAAGGGTTCAGTGTCGTCTGCGAGGCAGGACAACGTCACGAAGGGATGTTCGGTCAACAAGTCCAGACGAGCACTCCGCTATGTAGGTAAAACAAACCAGACGAGCCAAAATGGAGGTTACACCTCGTTAGTTTCACAATCACCCAACTGGGGGGTTTTCGTCTACCTCGGTCGCCGTTCTGCACTCCTCGTAATGAGCCATTGAAAAGCCATCAGTGACAGATGGGGAATAGCGATAATTACAGATGATCCTGTTTTAGAGTGTGCGATGCACCAAATATCTCTTTATTATCATCATCCTAGATATATTTCATGAGGCCCGGACTGTGCTGCAATGAATCTCTTCAGCGATTCCTTAAGCATCTGAGATGGCAATATAAAACTTGGAAAAGAAATCCCTGGGAGAGCAAACTATTTGGAAGAACTGTAACAAGCAGGAATGCTGAGAGCAGGACTGAAGCACGCAACAGACCATTTAATTCTAATAGGGTAGTCATATCTTGTTACGGTGCAGTGCAGTATATAGGTAGATACTAATCTAAAAAACACTCAACCATTCATCCATAAGGAGTCTGGGGCCAGTACTCCAAGACAAAGCTCAACAACAAATACAGGCAACATACAGTACATGCAAAGGGGTTAACAACAAAATAAACTTTGTATCACTTCAATATAGCCGCCAGTTTGAAGAAGGTAAACAACTATGGATAGAAGTACATTAGAAGTACTGTGCTAACTTATTCTGATTTACGTGAGGAGTTTTCTTAGTGAAAAAGGCAGCAGCTTGCAATTGCTCCAATGAAATTCAAATAAATGACATGACCATACCGATACTGCTTTTGCTTTGAAACAAGCTTTCTAAAATTGCTGACTGTAATGGCTTTAAAATGGACTTAGCTAGCCACAGTGCAAGTTTGTTGGCCTACCTTGGGTGTGGAGGACTGCAAGATCATCTGGTAGGACAGGTCAGCGCTGCAGGTGCTGCCATGGAGGGCAATCATGGATGCCTGGAAGGTGTCATCCTCCTCGCCAGAGAAGCGATGCGCCAACACCCTCTCGTCGGTCAGGTCTACCTCATTGGAGTCAATCTGCATTAAAGAACGTCAATATGTCAATGTAGTGAATTGGATGGGGAATATGTCTCTCTATGCCATGGATGAGCTATCCAATCACAGATAGCTGTGTGGGTGCCATCAGAGCCATTTCAAAAGGATACATTGTTCTTTGTTGCTCAAATTTGATTAGAGTTACAAATTAAATTCAATTCCCTTGATAGAATATTTTAAAGGACACATTTTAGAAGTCACAATGGTTACCATGTGTCTAATTTTGATTGGTTGTTTTTTTTCTTGTCCCTCAATTTCATTGATTCGTTTGACTTGTCCCCAACGGCAACTAACCAATGCAGGCTCTGCCCAGAAACGGTGGCCCTCTGCTGGCTCCTCCTCTCTCTCTTTAACCAGCAGAGCGTTGAATATAAAAGAACAGATTCTTGAGAATGACGACGGACTGCCCTCTTCATTGTATGGCTGTGGAGACAGGGCTGTAAGTGGAAAATATCCGAACACAGGAAATTCCAATCATTGTCTACAAATTCCAAGCCAAATTTGATTGGAGTTGTTACATTTTTTTGTCGAGGTTGTTAGTAGCGAAAGGAGTGTGAGTTTTATTGGTTTGATTTGGTCTCCATGGTTTGGTCTCTACTTTTGTAATAGTTTGGTGACAAGTTGTACTTGGTTATTTGATTTCCAAAGGACTTCAAAAGAGATAATTTCTTGGAGTTTTGCCACAGATTGCTTTAAATGGCCTGTTTAATCTTGATTGTATCTAGCGCAATGCCCAGCGAGCGAGAGATATAGAGAAAAGAGGGAAAGATTGGAGAAGCTATTAGAGGCTTATACCAGTCAAACTCAATTTTGAGAAGCAATACAACAAAAATACCACCCCCCCCTCCCTCAAAAAAAATATACACATTCCAGGAGCTGCAGGAAAGCTCGATAACTCCAGAGGCTTCACAAAAACAATGTAATCCACTGGACATGCAACAACCTTGACATCAGAGCCAGAACTTACTGTATGTTCTCATCATAATCTAATGGCAAGCCCAATAGAGAAATATAACTCTGAAGCTGAAAGAATGCAACCAATTTTCACAGAAAGACTAGACAAGCAATCCCTCAGGTGGTGAATATGTTTGTGGGAAAACCCTTATTTTGACAGCTGCCTCAATGCATTTATGTACACGGACTCCAAGGTGGCTCAAAATGCAATAATAAAGCAATATGACACAAAAGGCAGAGATATTTGTGCTGCGCTATGCTGTTGCCAGGGAGCTTAGAGGTGAGTATGTCAGCATTAGCATGTAGCCTAACTCTACTGTCTCAGCATGAAAAATTCAAGACATCTGTAAGATGAGCCCTCATTATTGGGTGGCCACACACCGGAGAGAAAACGCACACAAATGCTGAGCGCCCACACACACACAAACGCTCGTATACAGTGAGCTCCAAAAGTATTGGGACAGTGACATGTTTTGTTGTTGTGACTCTGTACTCCAGCACTTTGGATTTGAAACGATACAATGACTGCGAGGTTAAAGTGCAGACTGTCAACTTTAATTTGAGGGTATTTTCATTAATATCAGGTGAACGGTTTAGAAATTACTGCACTTTGTGTACATGACCAAAAGTATTGGGACTAATTCACCTGTGTGTATTAAAGTAGTCAAAAAGTTTAGTATTTGGTCCCACATTCCTGGCACGCAATAATGACTTTCGGTCCCCTAAAATGAGGGGACTATGTACAAAAAGTGATGTAATTTTAAACGGTTCACATGATATGGATGAAAATACACAAAAATGTAATCTGACAGTCTGCACTTTAACCTCGTAGTCATTGCATCATTTCAAATCCAAAGTGCTGGAGTACATAGCCAAAACAAGAACGGTCACTGTCCCAATACTTCTGGAGCTCACTGTACATATAAAACACGCACGGCACACACACCTCACTAGTCTCTCCATAGGACAGACCTCACAATAGGGTTTCCTTACAGGTAGTGGTTTGGCCACCCCAATGTGGACCGTGCCGATGTTAGCCCCCTTCAATGCCTGGACAGCGTCCTCCAGACTGGCATTGTCCAGGTTGGTGCTGTTGACGAACATGAGCCGGTCACCTGGCAATAGCCTGCCATCCTGTTCTGCCACTCCTTCAGACACCAGAGAGCGAATCACAATCACCGTCTTGGCAGGATCCATTGGGTCCTACGACAAGATCTGTGTCAGTGATGTTAATGGATGCACTCAACAGATAATCCATTATACCAACAAGGACGAAAATGTATCGTTCACTTTTATTTGGAGGATTTGTTTATTCTGAATGTTCTGTAAATCACAAGTTATTACTTTGAACAAAAATAAGAGTAAGCAACTTAGTTTCAATCTACATGGAAAAAAACAGCGCATTGCAGTATATTTAGTCACTTATGCTATTTTTTGAACTTCATTTCCAGGTGGGCAACGGCCCTAAAGCTCACGTGACCCCTTCCTCCCAAAGTAAGAAGACAGGAACGACCCACAACAAAAGCGTATCATTCCTATGATAATCATTCCCATAATTCCAAATCAGAAATCCCACCTGGTAGTCCAAGATGCTGAATCCCAGTCCGCTCTCACCCTTCTCCAGCTCAATGTCCTGTATCTCCGTCTCCCACATGGCCAAAGGAGCTCCGAGTGTCTCATCCGTTACATTTTCCCTCGTCCCCACCCCCTCGGAACCTTCGAAAACCAGGAAACTGCCGAGGTCTCCCTGTATCTGCAGAGATAAACCCTCGATATCATCCCAGTGCACACATTCCTCACCAACTCCGAGCCCATAGGCTGCTGGTATTCCACGAGTACCTTTTCATAAGATCTTTGGCAGCACATTAAAGGGAATCTTTGGATGCTAAGCAAAAGTGCTGTATGTTTTATTGTTTTTCCCTGAACTGAGGCATCTGATGAGCTGAGGAGAATTCCAAAATTCAAATGCAGGTTTCCTTTGTGTCCCTGGCTACTAATTGCCTTATCTCATGTATTGTCACAGTACCGGAGGTATTACTTTACATGGATTGGTGTTAATAAAGAGTCAGCGTCCTTCCTAATCCTAAATCTTAATCCGTCATCATTGCCAATCTGGAGGCCCGGCAGAGCATTGGACAGACTGTGTTAAACTAATGGATGAGGGTGGAGTGAAGTAGGAGGACTTACTGATGTTGATTCCCAAACAGCCATTCAATATCAAGGGGTGGGGGAAAACAGTGTTTACTGTATGCTACTATATGTCCAACACCAACCATTTTGTGAAGGACTTTCTGGCTTAACCTTCAGTTTTCAAATCACTTCCTAAACAATTCACTTGCTAAAATGAACAAAGTATATGACTGAATTGAAATCTGCATTGACCCCAAACATGCATTGACCCCAAACATGCATGTTATATTGCATTATGTTTAGGCTAGTAAGCATTGACTCTGCTATGACAGTTACTGGAACACTGACAGTTTAAAAAAATACAGTATGTAATAATGGTAATGTCAACAGCATCTAAAATAAAGAAAACATAAACAAACAAAACACTTGAGTAAATGAGGGATAGAAAGTATATTTAAAGCAGGTGCTTCCACACAAGTGTGGTTCCTGATTTAATTGAGTAATTAAAATATCCCATCAGGATCAGGGTCATATATACAAATGCCCAGTTGCCCATTATTTTGGCTACCACGGCTAGAAGAAGAGATCTCAATGACTTTGAAAGAATGGTCTCAAAGCTGCATAGGGGGTTTAAATTGTCAAATCAAATTGTATTTGTCACATGCGCCAAATACAACAGGTATAGTAGACCTTACAGTGAAATGCTTACTTACAAGCTATTAACCAACAATGCAGTTTTAAGAAAAATAAGTGCTAAGAAAGTATTTACACAAATAATTTGAACGTAGAAAATAAATATACAAAAAATAAATAATTAAAGAGCAACAATAACATGACAGTAGCGAGGCTATATACAGGGTGTGCCGGTACAGAGTCAATGTGCGGGGGGCAAAGGTTAGTCGAGGTAATATTATTATTATTTTTATTTTTTTCACCTTTATTTAACCAGGTAGGCTAGTTGAGAATAAGTTCTCATTTGCAACTGCGACCTGGCCAAGATAAAGCATAGCAGTGTGAACAGACAACACAGAGTTACACATGGAGTAAACAATTAACATGGAGGTAGAGGTAAAGTGACTGTGCATAGATAATAAACAAAGAGGAGCAGCAGCGTGAAAATGCGGCTGGGGGGGTGAATGCAAATAGTCCGGGTAGCCATTTGATTCCCTTTTCAGGAGTCATATGGCTTTTCATGAGTCATATGGCTTTTCAGGAGTCAAAGAAGCTGTTAAGAAGCATTTTGGACCTAGACTTGGCACTCCGGTACTGCTTGCGGTAGCAGAGAGAACGGTCCATGACTAGGGTGGCTGGGGTAGACATTTTTAGGGCTACTAACAATTGGATACCACTGACACCGCCTGATATAGAGGTCCTGGATGGCAGGAAGCTTGGCCCCAGTGATGTACTGGGCCGTACGCACTACCCTCTGTATTGCCTTGCGGTCCAAGGCAGAGCAGTTGCCATACCAGGCGGTGATGCAACCAGATGCTCTCGATGGTGCAGCTGTAGAACTTTTTAAGGATCTGACGACCCATGCCAAATCTTTTCAGTCTCCTGAGGAGGAATAGGCATTGTCGTGCCCTGTTCACGGCTGTCTTGAACAGCAAGGAACTTGGACACTATATAATGAAACGTGCTGCCATGAATTTGTTTTGGATTCGCTTTGTCTTGTGGGGTATGTACAGTTTTTCACCATTCCTGGCATTTAATCCTAGTAAAAAATCCCTGTCTTCGGTCAGCTAGGATCACCAATTTATTTTAAGAATGTGAAATGACAGAATAATAGTAGAGAGAAAGATTTCAGCTTTTATTTCTTTCATCACATTCCCAGTGGGTCAGAAGTTTACATACACTCAATTAGTATTTGGTAGCATTGCCTTTAAATTGTTTAACTTGGGTCATACGTTTCGGGTAGCCTTCCACAAGCTTCCCACAATAAGTTGGGTGAATTTTGGCCCATTCCTCCTGACAGAGCTGGTGTAACTGAGTCAGGTTTGTAGGCCTTCTTGCTAGCACACGCTTTTTCAGTTCTGCCCACACATTTTCTATGGGTTTGAGGTCAGGGCTTTGTGATGGCCACTCCAATTCCTTGACTTTGTTGTCCTTAAGCCATTTTGCCACAAGTTTGGAAGTATGCTTGGGGACATTGTCCATTTGGAAGACCCATTTGCGACCAAGCTTTAACTTCCTGAGGATGTCTTGATATGTTGCTTCAATATATCCACATAATCTTCATTCCTCGTGATGCCATCTATTTTGTGAAGTGCATCAGTCCCTTCTGCAGCAAAGCACCCCCACAAAATTATGCTGCCACCCCCGTGCTTCACAGTTGGGATTGCAAGCTTCCCCCTTTTTCCTCCAAACATAACGATGGTCATTATGGCTAAACAGTTATATTTTTGTTTCATCAGACCAGAGGACATTTCTCCAAAAAGTACAATTTTTGTCCCCATGTGCAGTTGCAAACCATAGTCTGGCTTTTTTATGGTGGTTTTGGAGCAGTGGCTTCCTCCTTGCCGAGCGGCCTTTCAGATTATGTCGATATAGGACTGTGGATATAGATGTTTCCTCCAGCATCTTCACAAGGTCCTTTACTGTTGTTCTGGGATTGATTTGCACTTTTCGCATCAAAGTATGTTAATCTCTTAGAGACAGAACACATCTCCTTCCTGAGTGGTATGACGACTGCGTGGTCCCATGGTGTTTATACTTGCGTACTATTGTTTGTACAGATGAACGTGGTACCTTCAGGCGTTTGGAAATTGTGCCCAAGGATGAACCAAACTTGTGGAGGTCTACAATAATTTTTTCAGAGGTCTGGTTGATTTCCCCATGATGTCAAGCAAAGAGGCACTGAGTTTGAAGGTAGGCCTTGAAATACATCCACAGGTACACCTCCAATTGACTCAAATGATGTCAATTAGCCTATCAGAAGCTTCTAAAGCCATGACATCATTTTCTGGAATTTTCCAAGCTGTTTAAAGGCACAGTCAACTTAGTGTATGCAAACTTCTGACCCACTGGAATTGTGATACTGTGAATTATAAGTGAAATAATCTGTCTGTAAACAATTGTTGGAAAAATTACTTTTGTCATGCACAAAGTAGATGTCCTAACCGACTTGCCAAAACGATAGTTTTGTTGAGAGGTTGAAAAACAAGTTCCAAATGACTCTAACCTAAGTGTATGTACATTTCCGACTTCAACTGTATGGGTGTCTGAGCTGTAGGTTATTTGATTATGCAAACAATCTGGAATTGTCTGCAGTTAATCTCTCGTCAACACTCAACCAGGAAAGACTGCCATGTATGTTGTTATTGTTAGTTCTGTATGTGCAGTTAAGGGGAACGCATGCTGCTCTGCTTGGAGCCAGCTACAGCTTTGCTAGGTCTTTCTTTGCTGCACTTTACTATATTACTGGACAGTAATCAAGATGGGACAAGACCAGAGCCTGAATAACTAGTACAGTAAAGTAAAATGACTTGACCATGATAATTGACCATTCAATGTTATACCTAGGAGTGTAGCTTCCTCAACTTGCTCAATGGTCACACCCTTTATGCACAACTCCAGTTGAGGGTTAGGTCTTAGAGAAAGTTTTGAACCATATACAATGCTTTTAGTTTTAGATGTAATTAAGACCAGTTTGCTATTAATGACCCATTCTGATACTGACCATAACTTCCTATTTAGAAGGTCAGTGAGCTCACTCCCTTTGGGTGCTGTCATGTAGAGTGTGGAATCATAAGCATACATATTAATTCCAGCTTCATGTAAGACCAGTGGCAAATTATTTGTAAAAATATAAAAGAGTGAAAGGCCCAAGGCAACTGCCCTGAGGGACATCACACTGTACATATCTGATGTTACAAAAGCTTCCATTGAAGAACACTCTCTGGGTTCTACCGGATAAATAACTCTCCAACCATACGATGGTAAATAATGTAACTCCATAGCAGGTGAGTTTTTTCACTAACAACTTATGATCAAGAACATAAAGCAGAGTGGGGAAGTACCTTCATTATAGGTTCAGTAGCAAATTCATCCAACCCCGATTGGTCAGAATCCCTGTCACTCTTCAGGAGAGGGGCGGGCCTACAGCAGGCCATGTAGACACAGACAGGCAGCTCCTTCAGAATGCTCACCACTTCCTTGTGGGTCTCACCAATCAGAGATATTCCATTAACCTGAGAGGGGTGGGCACACACACATCCAATGGTTAACACTTATGTTGAGTCACTCATGCCAGGATTCAATCCGATTAAAGGTTATAGGGCATTGCTGTTTTTAAAGGCAATGTTCCCACACTCGCAGAGATCCTATTCACGGTAAACTCTATATATATCCAAGGAATTTAGGCACTTTCAAATTTGATATCAGTGGTTGAAGAATTTGTGCACTAAGTAAGTTCCAGGCTAACTGTTGTTCATCATGTTCTCACTATTGGCGGTGTCCCTTACTTCGAGCAGTTCGTCCCCACTGAAGAGTTTCCCACAGCGTCCCACTGGCCCCTCCGGCAGGACGGAGCGGATGTAGTGGTGCCCGCTGTTGGCATCCAGACTGATTCCCAGACCACTGCTCTCACTGAA
This sequence comes from Oncorhynchus kisutch, assembly GCF_002021735.2. Classification (NCBI taxonomy): domain Eukaryota; kingdom Metazoa; phylum Chordata; class Actinopteri; order Salmoniformes; family Salmonidae; genus Oncorhynchus; species Oncorhynchus kisutch. Next base: position 22,804,077 of record NC_034189.2, on the reverse strand, counting down.
CTTCTCCACTTGGGCAACCTGTCATGGGCACAACAGGTGGGCACAACTCAGTTGGCACAAAAATACTATGAAGCTTTTTCATAGTAAAAAAAAAAGAAGATGCTTTTGCACATCTTATGAAATTGTCCTATAATGATCAGCATTCAATTTACCTAGTGTGGCAATATAGTCGTTTTTTTTACAAACAATATTTTTTATTTACAACACATACAATAATGTTTCTATTCTGCAACCAGTGCTTTTCCATCTATACAATTGCAATATAATGTGTAACACTGGAAAAAGTACAACCATGTATCATTTAGTAGAGACAGGCTATGTTTGGGTGGATGTTACTTCTGTTAACTCACCACTACTTCCTTGCTGGGGCCGAGAGTCTCCTGCCACTTCTTCTTCAGCTCTAACTCCTCATCCTCTGTTAGCTTTGCTTCTTAAAAACATCAACATACCATACAATTAGTGTAAAAAACATTAGGAACACTAGCTCTTTCCAGTACAGACTGACCAGGTGAATCCAGGTGAAACCTTTGATCCCTTATTGATGTCACCTGTTAAATCCACTTCAATCAGTGTAGATGAAGGGGAGGAGAGCGGTTAAATTAGTATTTTTAAGCATTGATACAATTCAGATGTACCCTACCGTTCAAAGGTTTGGGGTCACTTAGAAATGTCCTTGTATTTTAAAGTGGGAGGCCCTGGTGCACAACTGAGCAAGAGGACAAGTACATTAGAGTGTCTAGTTTGAGAAACAGATGACTCCAAAGTCCTCAACTGGCAGCATCATTAAGTAGTACCTGCAAAACACCAGTCTCAATGTCAACTGTAAAGAGGCGACTCCGGGATGCTGGCCTTCTAGGCAGAGTTGCAAAGAAAAAGCCATATCTCATACTGGTCAATAAAAATAAAAGATTAAGATGGGCAAAAGAACACAGACTCTGGACAGAGGAACTCTGCCTAGAAGGACAGCATCCTGGAGTCGCCTCTTCACTGTTGACTTTGAGACTGGTGTTTTGCTGGTACTATTTAATGAAGCTGCCAGTTGAGAAATTGCGAGGCGTCTGTTTCTCAAACTAGACACTAATGTACTTGTCCACTTGCTCAGTTGTGCACCGGGGCCTCCCACTCCTCTTTCTATTCTGGTTAAAGCCAGTTTGCGCTGTACTGTGAAGGGAGTAGTACACAGCGTTGTACGAGATCTTCAGTTTCTTGGAAATTTCTCGCATGAAATAGCCTTCATTTCTCAGAACAATAGACTGACGAGTTTCAGAAGAAAGGTCTTTGTTTCTGGCCATTTTGAGCCTGTAATCGAACCCACAAATGCTGATGCTCCAAATACTCAACTAGTCTAAAGAAGGCCAGTTATATTGCTTCTTTAATCAGACAAAAGTTTTCAGCTGTGCTAACATATTCGCAAAAGGGTTTTCTAATGATCAATTAGCCTTTTAAAATGATAAACTTGGATTAGCTAACACAACATGCCATACGAACACAGGAGTGATGGTTTCTGATAATGGGCCTCTGTACATCTATGTAGATATTCCATTAAAAATAAAGCAGCCCATTTCCAGTTACAATAGTCAATTCCAACATTAACAATGTCTACACTGTATTTCTGATCAATTTGATGTTATTTTAATGGAGGAAAAAAAGTGCTTTTCTTTAAAAAAACAAGGACAATTCTAAGTGACCCCAAACTTTTGTACAGTAGTGTATGTGTTCCGTTCAGAGGGTGAATGGGCAAGATAAAATATTTCCAGCCAACTTGACACAACCGTGGGAAGCATTGGAGTCAAGGTGTCAAAAGCTTTCCCTGTGGAAAGTTTGACACCTTGTTGTCCATGCCGCGATGAATTGATGCTATTCTGAGGGCAAAAGGGAGTGCAACTCAATATTAGGAAGGTGTTCCTAATGTTTTGTGCACTCAGTGTAGACTTAAATAGAATGACGTATAAAGTACATTCAACCAACTACTATGTCCCATCTGATTGATTCAGACTCAATGAGTCACAGCGGTAGGCTACAGTTGGACAACTCCAAACGCACTACTTGATAGAGTTTAGGCGTTACTTTAAGAACCACTTCAAATGATCTTTCAATACATACAGTGCCTTGCGAAAGTATTCGGCCCCCTTGAACTTTGCGACCTTTTGCCACATTTCAGGCTTCAAACATAAAGATATAAAACTGTATTTTTTTGTGAAGAATCAACAACGAGTGGGACACAATCATGAAGTGGAACGACATTTATTGGATATTTCAAACTTTTTTAACAAATCAAAAACTGAAAAATTGGGCGTGCAAAATTATTCAGCCCCTTTACTTTCAGTGCAGAAAACTCTCTCCAGAAGTTCAGTGAGGATCTCTGAATGATCCAATGTTGACCTGAATGACTAATGATGATAAATACAATCCACCTGTGTGTAATCAAGTCTCCGGTATAAATGCACCGGCACTGTGATAGTCTCAGAGGTCCGTTAAAAGCGCAGAGAGCATCATGAAGAACAAGGAACACACCAGGCAGGTCCGAGATACTGTTGTGAAGAAGTTTAAAGCCGGATTTGGATACAAAAATATTTCCCAAGCTTTAAACATCCCAAGGAGCACTGTGCAAGCGATAATATTGAAATGGAAGGAGTATCAGACCACTGCAAATCTACCAAGACCTGGCCGTCCCTCTAAACTTTCAGCTCATACAAGGAGAAGACTGATCAGAGATGCAGCCAAGAGGCCCATGATCACTCTGGATGAACTGCAGAGATCTACAGCTGAGGTGGGAGACTCTGTCCATAGGACAACAATCAGTCGTATATTGCACAAATCTGTCCTTTATTGAAGAGTGGCAAGAAGAAAGCCATTTCTTAAAGATATCCATAAAAAGTGTTGTTTAAAGTTTGCCACAAGCCACCTGGGAGACACACCAAACATGTGGAAGAAGGTGCTCTTGTCAGATGAAACCAAAATTGAACTTTTTGGCAACAATGCAAAACGTTATGTTTGGCGTAAAAGCAACACAGCTCATCACCCTGAACACACCATCCCCACTGTCAAACATGGTGGTGGCAGCATCATGGTTTGGGCCTGCTTTTCTTCAGCAGGGACAGGGAAGATGGTTAAAATTGATGGGAAGATGGATGGAGCCAAATTCAGGACCATTCTGGAAGAAAACCTGATGGAGTCTGCAAAAGACCTGAGACTGGGACGGAGATTTGTCTTCCAACAAGACAATGATCCAAAACATAAAGCAAAATCTACAATGGAATGGTTCAAAAATAAACATATCCAGGTGTTAGAATGGCCAAGTCAAAGTCCAGACCTGAATCCAATCGAGAATCTGTGGAAAGAACTGAAAACTGCTGTTTACAAATGTTCTCTAGCCAACCTCACTGAGCTCGAGCTGTTTTGCAAGGAGGAATGGGAAACAATTTCAGTCTCTCGATGTGCAAAACTGATAGAGACATACCCCAAGCGACTTACAGCTGTAATCACAGCAAAAGGTGGAGCTACAAAGTATTAACTTAAGGGGGCTGAATAATTTTGCACGCCCAATTTTTCAGTTTTGGATTTGTTAAAAAAGTCTGAAATATCCAATAAATGTCGTTCCACTTCATGATTGTGTCCCACTTGTTGTTGATTCTTCACAAAAAAATACAGTTTTATATCTTTATGTTTGAAGCCTGAAATGTGGCAAAACGTCGCAAAGTTCAAGGGGGCCAAATACTTTCGCAAGGCACTGTATATATTATGGAGAAAACATACAGATCCTTATGTTCTACATGCACATTATATTTGAAATGTGTGGTAACACTTCATTTGGATAGTCTGTCTGTAGATGCTCAACAAACTATCAACAGGCGATCAAACCCGCGTCAACAAAATTTTTGCTGAATTTCAACATGGGAAACATCTATAGACATGCATTAATAGTTTGTTGAGCATCTACAGATGCATTGGTTCAATTCTTTTGAAATGCACAGTAGCCTAAAACCAGTCCTCACAACAATAGCATACTTTAAACAGATTCCAATCCATTAGCTATACTTAGTAAAGGACCCCAGATAACAGGGGAGTGGATTCACTTACCATCTCTGGTCTTCTCAGTTAACTGATCCTTCACGTTGGTGACATCAGATTCCTCACTCAATGCCTGGTACTGTTTCTTACCTGCACCAGGGTACACAATATATACACATCAATACGCACATACACACTTGCAGAGCTCTTGGTTAAGTTATCTTGCTCCCAGCCCGAACATGGTGGTTATGATGGCATGGGTTGTGCATCGTGTCTTGTATGGTAAAGACACAAACACATCAGAGGTCTGCTTTAGTTAGTCCTGGTTCCAGCTCCGAACATGCTGGCTATGTCGTCACGGGTTGTGTTATTATGGGTAGTGTGTGTGAGTGTGCGCAAGTGTGTGTGTGTGTGAGCATGCACATGTGCGTTTGTACTTTCAGATTTATGTGTATTGTTGTGTTATTTCACTACACCCGCAATAACATCTGCTAAATATGTGTATGCGACCAATAAAATGTGACTTGATTTTGCCGTGCATTTTCCTACGCATATGTTTACTGGGGTTCGTATGAGGCTGGCCCAATTACAGGTTAAAGGAGTTCAGGGTTTCCTAAAGCAGGGCGGAGCGCGCAGCCTTCTAAATCTGGAGCTGTGGTTGTGGTGAGAAGATACAAGTAGAGAGAAGCTTCACCATCCTTACGTAGATGGAGGCCATTAAAGTTAGGGCAATGTTTTGGTTATGATGTGATCACGGGCTGTATGTTTCAAGCTTCTCAGAATAGCAGTACTGATCTAAAATCAGTTCCTCTGTCCAGTGTCTGTGTTCTTTTGCCCATCTTAATCTTTTTATTGGCCAGTCCGAGATATGGCTTTTACTTTGCAACTCTGCCTAGAAGGCCAGCATTCCGGAGTCGCCTCTTCACAGATGACGTTGAGACTGGTGTTTTGCAGGTACTATTTAATGAAGCTGCCAGTTGAGGACTTGTGAGGTGTCGGTTTCTCAAACTAGACACTAATGTACTTGTCCTCTTGCTCAGGTGTGCACCGGGGCCTCCCACTCCTCTTTCTATTCTGGTTAAAGCCCGTTTGCACTGTTCTGTGAAGGGAGTAGTACACAGCGTTGTACGAGATCTTCAGTTTCTTGGCAATATATGCACTGTGTTTGGCTTGAATATAGACTACTGTGATTGGAGGTATATGTGACTGTCAATCAAATATGCAGTTGTCATGGTCATGTTCATTAGGGCACGCCAAAACATTTTAAAACGCTTTGCAGCGGAAAACCCAATAGAGTGTGTTTTTTAATGGGACAAATCCAGGAAGTCCCTCCCTGTTTAAGTCAGTTTTCTTCCATTTCCTGCCAATTTTTTTTATATTACCTTTATTTAACTAGGCAAGTCAGTTAAGAACAAATTCTTATTTTCAATGACGGCCTAGGAACAGTGGGTTAACTGCCTGTTCAGGGGCAGAACGACAGCTTGTCAGCTCGGGGGGAGCAAGAGGACAGCTCTGGGATTTGAACTTGCAACCTTCCGGTTACTAGTCCAATGCTCTAACCACTAGGCTACCCTGCCGCCCCTAATGAACTACAGGTACCTTGAGTGGTGGCGTCCACAACATCCGTCCTCTCCAGTGTCGTGTCTCTGCCCCCTGGGGTTGGTGAGACTACGATCACACTGGGCACCACAGCGGGTGGGATATCCTCTGGACGGAAGCCTCGCCTGATCAGCTTCAGGTGAACTGTCTGGCTCGTGTGTCTCAGCACCTCCACGGCCTGCTGGTTGGTGTAGCCCTGGATGTTAATACCGTCCACCTGCAGGGGGCGATCATTCATGTCATGATTATGGATACATCATGGAGTTGAATAGAGTGCTTGAGTGCTCTCTGCATCTTTGTCATGTTGGCTTCTGTGACAGCATGGAAAGCGTCAATGAGATCTTTCTCCATACTTAAACAGCCTTTGTGGCACATGAGTCGTCTATCCAAGTCTATGGGATACATTCTTAGGACAACACACAAATAGGAAAGCAAGCTCACAGGCACACCCATACCAGGCACACCCATACACACAGAAATAGTACCACCCAATAGACAAACCTACATCACAACAAGAAAATAAATCATGATGGAAGATTTGCTCATGCTTCAAATCCATTAATTTATTCAGGATGTAACACAGAAAGGGTTTTGCATTAATAGTAAATGCTCAATTTAGGGTCATGACTAGAGTTGTGACGGTCATGACATTATGTCAGCCGGTGATTGTCAAGAAAATAACTGCCGGTCTCACGGTAATTGACTGTTAATGAATAAGAAAAACAATGTTGCATTACCTGTCTACAAGCCACTCATTCTTACCTTTGGAACATCTACATTTAAAAAAAGTATAATAAATCAATGTAATATAGCCTATACCATCCCAATATATCCATAATGTACTTTAGACAGGTCTAAAGAAACATGATATAAAAAAAATGTCGTCTATTTCAGAAGAACAGAATAGTATACTCAGAGTTGTCCTTATGTTAGGACCTGATCTGGCTATGCCATATGGCTGTGGCCTACACTAGTTCATTTAACAGACAAGATTTGCTTATAATTCCGTAGCATTAATTTATAGTATGAAGAATACAATTGAACATAGCTGAATAAAATAAAATGTTTTCTCCAGAAGATTTGAGAGAGTGTGCACATGTGGCTATTCTGTGTTGAGAAGTTAACAAAGAAACAGGTCTTGCTATATGCTTAATTTATAGTTATTTATGCTTTAGTTGTGATCAAAACATATAGCCCAACGTTTGTATTTTTTACACATTCTAAGGCTGCATTATGCGACTAATGATGATTTGAAAAAACTTGCATGTAAAGCATGAACTCTGCTTTGTTATTTGCGCAGGCTGCACACATTTCATCAGTCTCTCATTCACAATTTGACAAGCAATTTCCGGGCGGCATCCCCTTTGTAATGCCCCCTAAAAAAATTCCAATGGCCGTTGTGCCCTTGGGTTGAATATAATAATTACCTTTTCCCGCATACCTGCTCCGAAGCACCTCTAACTCACATGGCTGTCTAGGATAGCTAAATTCTTAATAGCCAATGCAGTCACGTGATCGAGTCTTTCACACAGGCTACAACTGAAGACAGACCAAATCAAGGATGCAACTACCTCACGAAGCTGCTTGAGAGAATGCCAAGAGTGTGCAAAGTTGTCATCAAGGCAAAGGGTGGCTACCTTGAAGAATTTTAAATACAAAATATACGTTGATTTGTTTTACACTTTTGTGGTTACTACATGATTCCATATGTGTTATTTCATAATGTTGATGTCTTCACTATTATTCTACAATGAGACATTTTTTTAAATAAAGAAAAATCCTGGAATGAGTAGGTGTGCCCAATCTTTTGACTGGTACTGTATGTATGAAATTTGTTTTGATTTAGAATGGACCGTTTTCATGCACCCGTCTCGAAAATAGCGAATGGGGGACGCTTTTCCTGTGGTTCATTTTCAATGCCAGCCACGTAGGCTATATTTCTGTTGTAAAGAGAAGCAATGTGCTTACATTTAGAAAAGTTGAGAAATAAATACAGTAGGCCTAGCCTATAGAAAGCTGATGGGATAATACTCTTTTTAATAGAGGCCATCACTCTGTTTTCTCACTCAATTGCATAGCCTATAGAAATGTTGCGCAACATGAGCTAATGGGCTCTCATTAAGTATTTGATTAGATTTTTGATTACATTTGCATTGATGTCAGAGTGATTAGAGGTACAATAGAACGTTGAGTACCAGGCAGTTATCAAGTTTGGTAGACTACTAATGACCATCAGCAGCATCAGAGCTTGGAGGAGCCTAATTACCGTGACTAAATGGTCACATGGAATTTGACTGCCGCCATGACCGCCGGTGTGGCGGTAATACGGTCACCGTAACGGCCTTGGAACAGTGTGTATAAATCTCAGCTGAAGATAAATGATTCAAATATGGGAGATTAATATCTCCCCACATTATCTATAGATAAAGCTCCATATTATTCCAAATGAGAGACAAATATCCTTGCACACTTTATTTTATACTTTGGCATGGAATTTAAATTGACATAACAGCCGATAAAACATCTGAAGGGTGTGGCTTGGGGTGGTCTAGCGCTTAGGGCCACTAGTGTTGGCATAGGTTCAAATCTATCCGACTTCACAATCTCTATCCATCTCTCCCCACTGTCATCCTCCATCACTCTATCTGTTCACGTCAGAGAGTGAAAATATATTTTTTAAATTTACAATAACCAAAAAATACAACAACAAAACAAAAAGTTGAGGATGGTCTAAGACACTTACGGCTATGATCTGGTCCCCAACATGGATCCGGCCGTCTTGCTCTACCGCACTCTCTTTAGTTATACTTTTCACGAAAATACCAGAGGGCTCTGAAAATGTCAAAATAGACACAATGACCGTGTGTGGATAACGTTCTTAAAACAAGCAGTATCCTTTATACAGTACAAGAGACGCCCTTCAACTGTATCTGCAGTTTGAGTGTTCTAGAGAAGTCACATTTCCCTAGAAGAGGCAGTGTCACTACATAGCTCTTTGCTCCAGACATTCTATGGGACTCTTTAAAGTACATTCCTTCCCAAGTGGTTTCATTCCATCCCAAGCAGAGTGAATAAGTTAGAAAATAAATAAAACCAAACTATTTCCAGTAGTAAACAATGCTGCCAAGTCTTACCAGAATGTTTGTCCCCCACATAGCCGGCGATGGTGATTCCCAGACCCTGGGCGTTCTTGGTCAGCCCAACGTCAAACGCTTCGGCCTCCTCTTCCTCGTATCCCTGTGAAGAGACAGAGGAAGAGTGAGTCAGCTTCTACATTCTACAAAATGGCTGACAGAGAGCACAGTGGAGGGGGCGAGTCCCGGGTGCCGAATTCCCCCAATTCCACGTGCTGTTACCAATTTACCAAGAAGCATTCCTCACCCATGCATCAACTCTGTCAGCCAGATGAGTTATGTTATTTATTTGATGAATGTCAACTAAAAATTCATCAAGCAATGGGGTACTGAGACTGTGTACAGAGAAGAATATACAATCTAGTTTGGGAGTGTGAGTCATGGAATGTTGATAAGGTTCATGGTTAATACTGCTTGATAATGGACAGCGAATTCCAGTTGTTAGCCTTTTGGAACATTGTGACCTCTGAGGCTGAGTCACAGATGATGTTATGTGTCACAAATTATTCTCATCGGATACCTATCTCTGAGGGGAAGAGAGCTGGAACAAAAGAGAGACAGAACCACGTGCCCTTTATCCTAGTCATTAGTAAATATAACATTTTAAGGAAACAAACCTAATAAAACCACCTCATCTCTCCCCTACCCATCCACCCAACCAACCATTGTCTTGTCGTACCTGTTGCTCTGTGACCGTGGGCAACACCATTGGGACGATGGCGGTCTCCTCTGGAGGGCCTCTGGTGATGACCAACTTCACTCGGTTACCACACTGCCTCAGGACCTGGACCAATCACAATACAACTGAGACCAGCATTACACACTAAATACTGTACTTGTCACTTAGGGCTATACTGTATAGAACCATAGAAAAAGCAGGACAATGGTGATAAAATTGAGAAGTTTTTGTCAAGACTCAGTCAAGTCTCAATGTTGTATGTCTAAAAGTCTCAGACAAGTCTCATTATCAGTAGTCAATTCAATACAAAACGCAGTACCTGAGCCACCTGCTCACTTCCCATGCCATATAGGTCAGTGTCCCCAATCTTGAGGATGTGGTCCCCACTGCGCAGATGCCCATCCTAAGTACAAGGCAGGAAAGTTGGTTATTACTAGTAGGTATGGCTTACAAAAACCAAGCTTCCCCACTGGGCACAGATGCCAGTTCAACATTTATTTTTTATAGAAAATTGGTTGAGATGTCAACTAACGTGAATTCAACCAAACATGTCACCCTGACATTAGATTTAGGGAAATCCTTACGTTCAGGAATTTTTGCAAATCCAATCAGTTTTCCACATGAATTCAACATGGATTTTTTTTGTTTGTTGTTGAAATAACGTGTAAAAAACATCGATTCAAACCATTTTCGACCCAGTTGGTTCCTGCTTGCAAATCCTCTAAATACCAATGTGTGGTGCATCCATGACATTGAAGTCACCTGATCAGCGATGCCTCCAGGCAGGATGGTTTTGACAATGACACCGGTGGTCTTTCCTCCCACAATGCCAAAGCCCAGGCCTGTCCCGTCGTTGACCAGCTCCATGGTCTCCACATGATTCCAGTGGGCCTAAGGAGGGACACAGAGAGCGCAGCGTCAGATACGGATCTCAAAACATTCCCTACAGGACGGTTACTATATATAGGGTGTAACCCTCAGGGTAAAAGAGAGGTATGCCGTCCAAGGAGAACAACTAGGACCAATGAAGAAGAAACTAAAGAAACATCATTCCAGGAACCACCTGGGAGGATGTAAAGAAAACTACACAGAACAGGGTGCTAGAGATACATCGTTGAGGCTCTTTGTGCCACAAGGAGCGAGAAGGAATATGTTAAGTGCTCAAAGAAGGAATTTCAATATTGCTGTGTGTGTGCCCCAGTGAACTAACGTTATGCAACCGTCTGTGTATAAGGGGTGCTTTTGTGTCTGTGTTCCTCATCACGCTAGAGAGGTCAGGCATTACGCTAGCTCCCCCAGGAATGTGAGACAATATAGTTTGTGTGTGTGTGTATACAGAATGTGAGTGTGCATGTGTGTGCTAATGTGTTTATATACGTGTATGCTTCCACAAGCTTCTGTGTGTGCACTCCCCTCACCGCACTGGAGTGGGCAGACAGGGTGCTGGCAGCGGAGGGGGTACGGGACACCACGGGGCTGGCCAGCTGAGGGATGGGTCCTCTGGCTATAGTGAGCTGCACGCACTCAGATGCTCTCTGCAGGATGCCTATGGCCTGCTGGTGGGTCACTGTCTGGTCCAGGGGTTGACCGTTGATGGCCAAGATCTGGTCTGACTCCTTCAGCTTCCCATCGCTGTGGGAACAGGAGGATTCTCATGATAAAAAATATTCCCACAAGACATCAATTAAAGGGATAGTTCACCAAAATTACAGTATGGCATCCTGGTTGCTAAAATTCTAATAGTTCACTTAATTTCAGTTTATGTGACAAAACAAGCAAGTATAGTGTAGAGAATTATTGTAGCATCTAAACTGCTGTGTAATATATTTTCCATAATCACAAATATTGAAGCATAGATATAGCACAGATAGAACAGATCTACTGCTTCTTAAACTTTCTTTCAATGAGAATGAGAAATCTATAACACACATTTGTAAGTGAACTAGGTCAAGTCGCCAAAAAGTTACATATTGCAGCTGTAAGTGGTAACTTTTTAGTAGTTTTGTCCAATATGTAATTTTGGGTGAACTATCCCTTTAAAGACTTACATTGTTAAGTTTTCATCGATGACTCGAGGTCAAACATAGTTCATTTGGACACGGCTTCAGTGCAACTAAATTATTATTATTATTATCATCTAATGGGCTGTAAGGCTTAGAACTGAGGATAATCTCACTGTTGAAAAGATGCAGGTCGAAAAAGACAGTAGTCACCAACTATGGTCTTGGAGAGATGCAGGGTGGGCAGGCTTTTGTTCCAGACCAGTACTAACACATCAGATAATCAACTGTTGATTCAGCTGGAATGTGCAAAAATGGGTTTCTGGTTTTAATGACATCATTACAACCAGATTTGCCCAGCACAGGGTGGGCATGCATTTTGTTCCAGCCCATCACTAACACATTAGATAATCAACGGTTGACCCAGTAGGCAAAACTGGCTTTCTGGTTATAATGATGTCATTTCAACCAGATTTATCTGCTTGGGATGACCCTTGTGAACTTTCCCATACCAGTGGGCCACGCTCCCGGGCTGGATCTCCTGGACGAAGATGCCCAGCTCCCCGCGGTTCTCGCTCCTCAGGCCAACCACGCTGAAGCCCAGACCCCCAGACAGTGGCTTCACCAGCTCCATGCGCGTTACGTAGCGCCCCTAGAGACACACGCACGTACACACACACAAATGTACCCATATACATCACACACTCTCCACGTTAGCCCTCCTTCTTACACCCCCCCCTCACAGCAGCAATGTCACACACTCTCCCCTGAAGTCACTCAAGAGTGTACACTGAACACAGTGTAGTGTAGTGTGCACTTGTCTTTGAATGTCTTTGAATATTTAGCTAGATTGACCGGGAGTGTAACCAGACTTGCTTGTGAATATCAAGATACATTTCTGGAGATTTTTTACAGTCTAGGGATGTAGAGAAATAGTACCACCAACAACATATGAAACAAAAACAATCAACATTATAATGAAATATGTACCTCTTAATATATGTGAATCTATAAGAAAGTTACTTGTTGTGATGAAATAACTCAAAATGTATGAAATGCTTGCGTTTTATCCAAACGTGTCTTTACCTGAGCCATGGAGCGAATGATGTGCTCAAAATCCTCAGGCGATTGCTTCCCATTGACCTGTGTACTAGTGGAGGCTTCTGGGTAGGCAAGATGGCCACCATTGGCCTGGGCTGATGTGTAGCATTCACTCAGGTCATCGCTAAGTGTTGATGTGACACCACCCTGAAACCATCAATGGAAATACAGTCAAGTGTTGCATTCAAGAATTCTAGATTTTGCAACATATTGATATATTGTGTACTGTGTAAACTCAGTATTGTTTATAAGAAAGAGCAGCTGCTAAAAGCTGTTGGCTGTTATAGTTTGAAGTGCTGTTTACTGAATTTGTTGCAGTTGTTCGATTGAAGTTAGAGAGACATGATCACAAACACTATAACCAATTATTTGAAATCAAATGTATTCAATGTTGTGATGGTAGGAATTATACATCTCGCAAGAAACAGACTTAATCCACAAAATTACAGCTTTATTTTTGAATATATCAACACAAACCATGTTTACTTGTCACATTGTTACGCACATGCATTGAGTGAGTATCACTAATATCCCAAATAAGGCCACACAAGCCGATCCAATCAAGTTCTAACCAAAAACCTGCCATCACTGCTGTTAAAATAAACAAAGGCTAATTTTGTGAATTCCCTAAATCAAACTAAGTCTAGGAGCAGGGGAGGCAGGCCAGCTCGTTACCCAACCGTGATTAGCTGGATCTATAGCAGTCTAATCCTTCAGAGATAATAGCCTTTCAGCTGATCCAACAATGACTCTGCCACCAATGTAATATTTCCATCATAGCCATCTGGATGCCTTGATATGCTAGTCAATAACTGGGCCGCAACCACTGTGGTTTTGTGACTAATGGATTACATGAATTAGACAATGTGTAAAACTATGTTTTTGAATCTCATTTGCTTATTGGCTCTAATGTTTGTTTATGATTCGTTTGAATGTGATCCAAAAGGACTAGCGCATTGCTTCATGAGAACTTTGTTTGAAATATAGCATCGTCGGCTTCGGTTGCCCTTTTGAAATTGTGCTTGTGTGCTTAGCATATTGAAGAAGCATTTTTGACACTAGCTGACATATCATCCAGCCAGTAGCCTATGGTGAGGTTTTAGCCTTTGTAAAGAGAAAAACCCTGCAGGCTCGGCTAACTTAGCGTAGCGCTCAAGTTGCTGTCCCATACACAAGCTTTGTTAGCCAGCCGGGCTAAGAGGATTAAAGTTCCAGTTTGGTTCTTGCACATTTAAGAAATTGTTTCTGCCCCACTTCACACAGCGGCAGCCTCTCTCTTCTGCGAGCAGGCCCCGTCGCCATAGCGACACTGACAGTGCTAGGCGCTACTGGCAGGAGTAGACAGACAGACTATGTGTGGGTCTAGGCATTGACTGACAACAAAAACACCAACTACAGCTTTCCTACAAATTGGTTTCGCCTAAGGAAGCCAGGAAGTCTATTTGTATTACAAAATCTCAGCTTAATCTCTGTTCCTCTAAATTTAATTTACATTATTTAATGTCTTCTTTGATTCACTTGATCTATAAACAGACTCCATTACTCGTGTATTTTAGCTTGAAAACATTAGGTTGGAAGAGCAATAGTTTAGCATGCCACACACACAGTTACCCAGGCTATACGAGGTGGACTGGATTGCTACATTGTGGTAAGGAATGTGACACTGCTGAAATAAGCTATAAAGCACAGGCGCACAAAAAAAAAATGCCTGCAAGGATTTTATAATCTGAATTCCTTCAGGGTTGAAAAAAAGAAGAAGATATAGCAGCCCCCCTGCCTCCCACTGCATAGCTCACATATTTTCTGTCTCAAGCACTCACCCTGGCCCCTTCCCACAGTGACCTAACCAGAGCTCTTTCTTGGGCAAAAACAAATCTACATTTCTCATGGGCCCTGGATAAGCCGAGGAGGCCTTTTGGCTTTTCCTGGTATTGTCTGCTTATAGAACCTTATTAAAAGTGCCCAGATGAGCTCTGGCTGCAATATGAGCACAGTAATACATGATTGGAGAAGAAGAAAAAAAGTTCAATCTGTCTGGAGCCCTAATAATTCAATTGGATTCAATGCAGACCAAATCAAGATTGAAATAGGTAGCAGTCATTTCTTTCATTCTAACTACCAGACATAATAATACTGTCGTAGCAAAGACCATGCATGGTCAATCCTGAGTCTGAAGCTATGCCATTAACACATTTATCTACAATGTGGACAAAAACTTAAAGACAAGTTAGGGAGTTGGAACCAGAGATGGGTTGAGGTTAAGTCTATGTTTACTTTATTGGGTCATGTTTATGACCCCCTGTAAGGGTTAGAGTGATGCCTATCCTAACCCTCATTCTTAAAGGGATAGTTTACTCAAAGTACAAAAACAACCAAAGCATGGATTGCTGTCATACCTTGTCCATAGACTGCTTAGAGGTTAATGCCAGACTCAGTAAGTGACAGTTTTGTCCTTTTGTTTAAATGTTATATTTTGTTTTGTCGGGTCAACAAACCAAAACGAGGCAAGACGTCATAACATGCTCTAGATTCTAGGCTATCTGAGAGTTCATAAGCAGCTGCAGGGCCCTTTGATCCATATCAACCAGTAAGCCTATTTTAGTCACAAAAAGTATGTAGGCTGCTGTATAATAAAATAACAATTTACAAGTCAGCTATGAACGTAACAGCAGTAAAATGAAATTCTAATTTACATAGCTAGACAATATACTGCGGTGCAAGAACAGTGCCGTTATCTGCTTGATCGCATTCTTGCAGTGCAAAAACATTCCTGGAAAAGTCGACCCGTAGCAACTAGCTAGCCTATGTTGAATTGTAAAATACATTTGCCATCAAAAGGTTGCAATAGTAAACAAAACATCCAAGAGGAAAACAATTAGCCAGCTAACAACTCCAGCAAAGTTGGCAAACGTTTTTTTTTATACTAAGCAACTCCAGTGCAAATTTGGCCTTGTGTTTTAGCTTATTGTCCTGCTGAAAGGTGAATTCATCTCCCAGCGTTTGATGGAAAGCAGGCTGAACCGAAAAAGTAAATTGCTGTGCCTGATTTTTTGCTACACTTTTCACTCTGTCAATTAGATTAGTATTGTGGGATAACTACAATGTAGTTGATCCATCCTCAGTTTTCTCCTATTACAGCCGTTACACTATGTAGCTATTTTAAAGTCACCATTGGCATCATGGTGAAATCCCTGAGCAGTTTCCTTCCTCTCCGGCAGAGTTCGGAACGACGCCTGTATCTTTGTAGTGACTGGGTGTATTGATACACCATCCAAAGTGTAATTAATAACTTCACCAAGGTCAAAAGGGATATTCAATGTCTGCTTTTATTTTACCCATCTACCAATAGGTGCCCTTCTTTGTGAGGCATTGGAAAACCTCGCTGGTTGAATCTGTTCTTGAAATTCACTACTCAACTGAGGGACATTACAGATAATTGTATGTGTGGGGTACAGAGATGAGGTAGTCATTCAAAAAGTATGTTAAACACAATTAATGCATACAGAGTGAGTCCATGCAACTTATTATGTGAATTGTTAAGCACATGTTTACTCCTGAACATATTTAGGCTTCAACTGTGACATTATGGGGTATTGTGTGTAGGCCAGCGACAAAAAATCTCAAATTAAACTATACTGAACAAAAACAAACGCAATAAGCAATAGTTTTAATGATATTACTGAGTTACAGTTCTTTTAAGGAAATCAGTCAATTGAAATTTAAATATTAGCACCTAATCTATGGATTTCACATGGATGGGCCTAGGACGGCATAGGCCCACCCACTGGGGAGCCAGGCCAAACAAAATTTGTTTTACCCCACAAAAGGGCTATATTACAGACAGAAATACTCCTCAGTTTCATCAGCTGTCCGGGTGACTGCTCTCAGACGATCCCACAGGTGAAGAAGTTGGATGTGGAGATCCTGGGCTGGCGTGGTTACATGTGGTCTGCGGTTGGACATACTGCCAAATTCACTAAGGCGGTTTATGGTAGAGAAATTAACATCAAATTCTCTGACAACAGGTCTGGTGGACATTCCTGCAGACAGTATGCCAATTGCGCGCTCCCTCAAAACTTGAGACATCTGTGGCATTGCATTGTGTGACAAAACTGCACATTATAGAGCAGCCTTTTATTGTCCCCAGCACAAGGTGCACCTGTGTAATGATCATGCTGTTTTATCAGCTTCTTGACATTCCACACCTGTCAGGTGGATGGATTATCTTGGCAAAGGATAAATACTAACAGGGATGAAAACACATGTGTGCACAAAATGTAAGAGAAATAGGCTTTTTGAGCCTATGGAAAATGTTATTTCAGTTCATGAAATATGGGACCAACATGTTGCATTCATATTTTTGTTCCGTGTATTTTACATTCAGGCTGTAATGCAACAAAATATGGAAAAAGTCAAGGGGTGTGAATACTGTCTGAAGGCACTGTATATTTGATATTGTTCATCAAAGTTAGCTGACTAACTTAGTGATCCTACATCCCAACACCCAAGAAAAACCTGATCTTACCCACCTGGTCTTTGAGGAGCTGGACAGACTTCTGCAGGGCAAGAATCTGGTGGAACAGGGGGCTCTGGAGAACTGACTTGAGCAGGCTGAGCTTCTCCTCGGTGGGGACCTCCCCCCGGTCCTTCAGCTTGGCCTGGAGACGCTCCACTGCCTGCAAGGCACGCTGGGTATCTGCAAAAGTGTTGCATAGTCCAGTGACCGCATGGGGAGGCAGCCGCGTGGAGAAGAGTGGAAGAGAGGGATAGCTATCAGTATGAACATGCAGGGTGATCAACGCAAGTGTTTTGAAATTGTTTAGAAGTTGAGTACAGCTAGATAGGAGGCTGACATGCACCCTTTGACATCTCTAAAACATCCTGTAATTAAACATCCAAGTGTTCCTATTTTGTTGGCAGTGTTTATTTAGGATGGATTGCTGAGATATCAAAACGTATTTATTTCACATGCACCGAATACAACAGGTGTAGACTTTACTGTGAAATGCTTGTTTACGAGCCCTTCCCAACACAGGAGGTTGGTGGTACCTTAATTGGGGAGGACGGACCTGTAGTAATGGCCAGAGCAGAATGGTATCAAATATATTAAACATATGATTGCTATTAGAGGACGACCGATTAATTAGGGCCAATTTCAAGTTTTCATAACAATCGGAAATCGGTATTTTTGGACACCAATTTGGCCGATTTTTTAAATATATTTTTTTACGCCTTTATTTAACGAGGCAAGTCAGTTACAAACACATTCTTATTTTCAATGGCGGCCTAGGAACGGTGGGTTAACTGCCTTGTTCAGGGGCAGAACAACAGATTTTTACCTTGTCAGCTCCGGGATTCAATCTTGCAACCTTACAGTTAACTAGTCCAACGCTCTGTTACGCGAATGCAGTAAGTAGCCAAGGGAAGTTGCTAGCTAGAATTAAACTTATCTTATAAAAACAATCAATCATAATCACTAGTTATAACTACACATGGTTGATGATATTACTAGTTTATCTAGCGTGTCCTGCGTTGCATATAATCGATGCAACGCAGGGGGATGATTTAACAAAAGCGCATTTGCGAAAAAAGCACAATGGTTGCACGACTGTACCTAACCATAAACACCATGCCTTTCATAAAATCAATACACAGAAGTATATATTTTAAAACCTGCATATTTAGCTAAAATAAATCCAGGCAATATTACCCAGGTGAAATTGTGTCACTTCTCTTGCGTTCATTGCACGCAGAGTCAGGTTATATGCAACAGTTTGGGCAGCCTGGCTCGTTGCGAACTAATTAGCCAGAATTTTACGTAATTATGACATAACATTGAAGGTTGTACAATGTAACAGGAATATTTAGACTTAGGGATGCCACCCGTTAGATAAAATACCGAACGGTTCAGTATTTCACTGAAATAATAAACGTTTTGTTTTCGAAATGATAGTTTCCATATTAATGACCTAAGGCTCGTATTTCTGTGTGTTATTATGTTATAATTAAGTCTATGATTTGATAGAGCAGTCTGACTGAGCGATGGTAGGCACCAGCAGGCTCGTAAGCATTCATTCAAACAGAACTTTCATGCGTTTTGCCAGCAGCTCGTTGCTGTGCTTCAAGCATTGAGCTGTTTATAACTTCAAGCCTATCAACTCCCGAGATTAGGCTGGTGTAACCGATGTGAAATGGCTAGCTAGTTAGCGGGGTGCGCGCTAATAGCGTTTCAAACGTCACTCGCTCCGAGACTTGGAGTAGTTGTTCCCCTTGCTCTGCAAGTGCCGCGGCTTTTGTGGAACGATGGGTAACGATGTTTCGAGGGTGGCTGTTGTCGATGTGTTCCTGGTTCGAGCCCAGGTAGGGGCGAGGAGAGGGACGGAAGCTATACTGTTACACTGGCAATACTAAAGTGCCTATAAGAACATCCAATAGTCAAAGGTATATGAAATACAAAATGGTATAGAGAGAAATAGTCCTATAAATACTATATTAACTACAACCTAAAACCTCTTACCTTGGAATATTGGAGTCTCATGTTAAAAGGAACCACCAACTTCCATATGTTCTCATGTTCTGAGCAAGGAACTTAAAATGTTAGCTTTTTTACATGGCACATACTGCACTTTTACTTTCTTCTGCAACACTTTGTTTTTGCATTATTTAAACCAAATTGAAAATGTTTCATTATTTATTTGAGGCTAAATAGATTTTTATTGATGTATTATATATATATATATATTAGTTATAATAAGTGTTCATTCAGTATTGTTGTAATTGTCATTATTACAAATACAATTATTATTATTATTTATTCATTATTATTATTATTTTTAAATCGGCCGATTAGTCGGTATCGACTTTTTTTGGTCCTCCAATAATCGGTATCAGCGTTGAAAAATCATAATCGGTCGACCTCTAGTTTCTATGTGTTTGATGCCATTCCATTTGCCTCATTCCAGCCATTATTATGAGCCGTCCTCCCCTCAGCAGCCTCCACTGCTTACCAAATATGCAATAAACAATAATAATAAAAAATTGTAACACAAGGGGGATAAAATCCACTTTTCTTTTTAGCTATATACAGGGAGTACCAGTACCAGCTCAATGTGAAGGGGTACAAGGTATTTGAGGTAGAAAAGTACATGAAGGCAGGGTAAAGTGACTAAGCATCAGGATAGACAATAATACGAATAAATAGAGAACAGAGTAGCAGCAGGCAGCATAGGATGAGTTTGAAAATGTACAGTACCAGTCAAAAGTTTGGACACACCTTCTCATTCAAGGGTTTTTCTTTATTTTTACTATTTTCTACAATGTAGAATAATAGTGAAGACAACAAAACTATGAAATAATACATCAATGGTGTGTATATATAGTCTAGTGAGTGTGCGTAGGGTCAGTGCAAGATAGTTTGGGTACCATTCATTGACTATTTAGCAGTCTGGCTATTTAGCAGTTTTATGGCTTGGCGGTAGAAGCAGTCTCGGAGCCTGTTGTTCCGAGAGCCTGTTGTTCCGAGAGCCAATGCTTCAGTACCATCTGCCAAACGGCAGCAGAATGAACAGTCTATGGCTAGGGTGGCTGGATTTTTTGGCAATTTTTCTGGCCTTCCCCTGACACCACCTGATATAGAGGTTCTGGATGGCAAAGAGCTCAGCCCGTACTAGACTGTCTGCACCACTCTCTGTAGCGCTTTGCGGTCCAGGGAGGTGCATTTGCAATACCAAGCGGTAATGCAGCCAGTCAAGATGCTCTCGTTTGCGCAGCTGTATAACGTTCTGGAGGATCGTTTCAGTCGCCTGAGGGGGAAGAGTGGCTGCTGTGCCCTCTTCACTAATGTGAGGGTGCGTGTAAACCATGTTAAGTCCTTAGTGATGTGGAGGCCAACGAATGTGAAGCTCTCGACCAGCTCCACGACAGTGATGTGGATGGGAGCGTGCTCTCCCCTCTTTCTCCTGTGGTCCACAATCAGCTCCTTGGTCTTACTGATGTTGAGGGAGAGGTTGTTGTCAAGGCACCACACTGCTAATCTCAGCCTACAGGGAGGAGGTCAGTCTCATTACCATTGTCGTCAGCAAACTTGATGGTGTTGGAATCGTGTGCGGGCCACGCATTCATGGGTGAAAGGGAGTACAGGAGGTGACTAAGAATACAACCCTGAGGGGCAGAGTGTTGAAGGAATGAGTGTTGAAGGAATGTCTATTATACAATTGACTTCAAAAGTCTTATCTACTGTAAGTAACACATGCTCCTGTTGACACACGGAACCAAACGTGCATTCTAATGTGTGAAGCACTATGTGAATGATTCATGGGGGGAGCGAGAGAGAGAGACCACCCTGAGGCTTAGCTTAACTTCCATTCAACATGATGTTCTCTTTCAGAATAACAATGATTGCTGTTAGCTTTGGCTCGGCCGAGAGACGCACAGGTCCGGACTGGGCAACCGGAGAAAAAAGGTCCTCCATAGTTTGCTTGCTCGACCCTGCATAAGCTCTTCTCGCCTCCTCAAAGAGGCTTGTTAGCCAAGGATGGGTTTGACGTCCTCCGGTTGAGGAGGACGGGGCAATTTCCAAAGCCTGCGGACTGTGACTAACACCTAATAGGGCGTGCACGAGTTCCAAAGCACTGTTCGTTCTGAGAGCTAGCCCACCTCTTTGTGCAGAGACAGTAAACAAACCAATAACACGAGAGTCTCGACAGACACATTTCTCTGTTAACGGCATGTACCTTCTGGGGTACTTTGTTGTTGTTTCGTAGAGGAGTGTTCGGGCGTGCATAACAAGGATTCTCCTCAGGGTCTGTGTTTGTTAGAGAAATAGGGTGATTTTACAATAACTGAGGCCTAGTCTGGATTTGTTTATGGGAGATGGGGAGCAACATTATCTAAATAAATAATAACATCAATTTAATTCACTCTCTTCATCAAAACATTACCACCTCTCCCTGTTTTCATGTTGTGAGACCTTGGACAACACTAGCAATCAACACTTTTCTAACACACATTGACTGATCACTTACCCATTGTCTCAATCATGTCTTTTATTCCTGGTAGATGTGATAGCTGCCTATCAACCGATGAGTGCTACTCTTCACGTAGTCATGGCCTGCAAAAAAATATATATGTGTTACACACCCTCCATATAAGCACCCCCTATTTGACCTTTGACCACATGAATATGACATCAACATGAAACCATTACGAGTGTTGTTGCAATGCTACTTTTGTCAATCATTATCACATAGGCAACTTAAGTCACTCAGTGTTTATATCCAAGTACACTCTGACCAGTGTGTTCTTAAAGGCTGACAGACAATTAAAACATCTCAGCAGCCTACTCTCTGAATTGTCATACTTCACAGGACATAATATAAAATACACATTTTTATGCTGAATAATTTTTTTATGCTAAAGATGAGAGCTGCTACACTACAGAACAAAGGTTTCGTGCAGGTGCTACAATACTACTAGAAGAAGTAGGTATTTACTAGGCACATGCAGGTTGATGGGGCCTTTGTATTTGACTAATGCTCTTATTCAGGGATTAACATCTGTCAATTGCCATTCCTGGGGCCTTAACTGACATTGGCAATGGCTTTGTGACATGTATGTCACCGCCAGTCATCGGTGTGGCCTTGGCAAAGTCATTTACTATGCATGTTAGGCCAAACAGGCAGGTGTTCTGCTTCTATACTCAGTAGCCGAATCAATAGCCATATCACATCTCAGATACTGTAAATCAAGTATCCACTATTACATTAAGAAATGAGTTGTGTGTTACTATAACAAGGCACAGTGATGCTTTTAAAACTGAAAGGTTAAATGATGCAGATTAAGTCCATGTTCTAATGTGAATGAAATGTCTTCCTTTTATATTGGGACATTTTTTATACGTCAAAAGGTACATCGATATACAAATACCTGGAAGTTAAATATTGCATATTTAGTTGGAGCACAGTAAATCGTCTTACTAACTGCTTTGTAACCTTGTCAAACCACGCAAGCACTGATAGAAAACGGTTTCTTTAATTGCATTTATCCATTATCAATGAGAAGTGGTATGGGGAGGATCTTAATTATTTAATTTTCTTAAATCTTATATTAGCTCAATCATTAGGTGCAGGTGCATAATGCTGAAGAGCCGATTCTCATGGCATTATCAGCCATAGAATAGCCTATATGCCTATCAGTAGGCTATATTTACAGCAAATGTCTATAAAACTTACAGACAATAGCCATTTCTGTCACCCAATATAAAAACGAGTTTGAAACCAAAATAGAAACAACTTCAAGCTTTATTTCGGGCCTATCACTTGGTTTAGACAAACAGATTGACTAGTCAATAGGATAATGGTTTCTTTAAGGTTTTTTTCTAGGGATCCCAGCTAGAAAATTTGGTCTTTGTAGTTGTGGGAACATACGTTTTTGGTTTCCAATTGGTTCTGGGAACGAAGCCATATGTTTCCTGACCGGAAAAAGGGAAACGTTCTGAGAACTTAAGCAAAGATTTCAATGGAAACAAGCACTCATTAAGATAAGGTGTGGCAAATTAGTGGGAGTGGCCAACACACCTGAACACACTTAACAAGATCAAGAATAGAGTTTTGTTAACGCTGAGAACTGAATGTATCGGTTTTTAAATAACATTCTTACAACGTTACTAATGTTTCCTTATGGTTTTTATGTAACGTTTTCTTAATGTTCTCAGATCATGACGAAATATAACCATGAGGAAACCTGCAGAAAATGTTATGCTGAAGTATTGAAATTCCCACAGATGAACATTGTTTATTAAGGTTCTGTTAAGGTTCTGTTAAAGTAATGATTGACTCCCCCTAGTTGTACGAAATGGTCTATGACTCAGTCATACAATACACTTTCAGTTTCTGTTGTCATAGGCTACCTGGTTAAAATACATGGGCAACGATGAGCTGGGTCAACATTAGCCTACTACATCTAGCTGCATACTGAACTTAC